>NC_060900.1:28538665-28581165 GCF_014805685.1 Silurus meridionalis
GGTCAGTAGACTTTTTTCACCTGTAAAGCAAATTCATTCACTATACGGACAAAGGTTTATGGACTATATGGTTTGTGGACTATACACCATAAGATTGCTATTTGCCTATATTTTAAAAAACCCACTCCACATTTAGACTCAATTTCCTGTTATAATGAGCTCCACTCTTCTAGGAAGAGGTTCCACACAATTTTGTGGAGATTCATTCAGGGTGTTAGTAAAGTTGGGTACTGATGTAGGTAATTTGAGGAGGCCTAAGGGTCAGGAGATCTTCCACTCCAACCCATGGAAAGCAGATCTTTGTGCTAGAACATGTTTGGGTCTATACGTCCAAGTGACAGAAAAATATCATGCTATTAAATGCATCCAAAGACTCTAACTTTGGAAGAACCACATGGCTGGAAAAATCCAAATACTTTTGGCCAGACAGTGTGTTTAAACCTGGGTATTTACTCCCATGCTTCACAGTGAACAGGGAATGTTTTGTGTAATATAAAATCATTATGGAGGTTCAGTTTCATGGTGTAAGACCTACAAAAATGTGGAAAAGTTCCTGGTGTTTTTTATTTCTTCAATATCTAATTGAACTGTATACACTGATATGTATTATATATGTAGGATGTATGTGAAATGTATGTGAAATGTGTGTGTGTGTGTGTGTGTGTGTGTGTGTGTGTGTGTAGGTAAATGGAAGACAGTGTTTGAAGTCAGAGACGGAGAGTTTACAACGTTTTCAGGAGAGCTGCTGTCCGTACCCACTCTCTACAGCTCCAACTATAATCTGGCCAACAGTTACATACAAGAATTCAAAGCCCAGGTCAGTTACACACACACACACACACACACACACACACACACACACACAAACACATTCAAACAAACACACAAATTTTATATCTCTCAGTTCCAAGCAAGACGTGTGTGTGTGTGTGTGTGTGTGTGTGTGTGTGTGTGTGTGTGTGTGTGTGAGAGAGTTATATATAAGTGTTAAACACAGGCACACACTCATCCTGCAGGTGGGAAAGTTCCCTCTCTCGGGGAAGAACAGTTTGTACATCATGCTGCCGCTGTCGGAGAGTGAAAATGGCTGAAGGACATGGAGGCAGCGCTGACTGAGAATAACATCCGAATGATGGTGAAGGAAATGTCCTCTATCGTCCCTACCATCTCTGAGGTCTTACTGCCCAAAGTGAAGCTCCTAGTGAACACTAATGTCTACCAGCTTCTCAAGAAACTAGGTCAGATATTTCATAATACATTCATATCACACACACACACACACACACACACACACACACACACAGACACTAAGCAGACTATATAAAATTTAATGCATATAATAAATAAATATATTTGATAAAGTTAAAGGTATTATTATGAGCATCCAGTTTATAAAACTAATACAGATTGTCCAGGCAGAGGAACTCTGGAAGGTGAGAAGATGCCTGAGGAATGGAGAAGGAGTGTGCTGGTACTGATCTTTAAGAATAAGGGAGATGTGCAGACCTGCAGTAACTACAGGGGAATTAAGTTGATCAGTCACACCATGAAGTTATGGGAAAGAGTAGTGGAAGCCAGGCTGAGAGAAGAGGTGACCATCTGTGAGCAGCAGTATGGTTTCATGCCGAGGAAGAGCACCACAGATGCCTTATTTGCTTTGAGAATGTTGATGGAGAAGTATAGAGAAGGTCAGAAGGAGTTGCATTGTGTGTTTGTGGATTTAGAGAAAGCGTACAACAGGGTGGAGAGAGAAGTTGTGGTATTGTATGAGGAAGTCTGGTGTGTCAGAGAAGTATGTGAGGGTGGTGTAGGACATGTATGAGGACAGTGTGACAGCAGTTAAGTGTGCAGTGGGAACGACAGACTGGTTCAAGGTGGAGGTTGGACTGCATCAAGGATCGGCTCTGAGCCCTTTCCTGTTTGCAGTGGTGATGGACAGGTTGAAGGACGAGTTCAGACAGGAGTCTCCCTGGACTATGATGTTTGTGGATGATATTGTGATTTGTGGTGAGAGTAGGGAGCAGGTGGAGAAGAGCCTGGAGAGGTGGAGGTACACGCTGGAGAGAAGGGGAATGAAAGTCAGTAGGAGTAAGACAGAGTACATGTGTGTGAATGAGAGGGAGGGCAGTGGAGGGGTGCGGTTGCAGGTAGAAGAGGAGGAGAAGGTGATGGAGTTCAGGTACCTGGGATCTGCTAATTTTCAGATTTCTTAAATTATGTTCATTATTTTATTATTATGTATAAATGCAGAATCTGTACAGAAAAATATTATTATTATTATTATTATTATTATTATTATAATTATCTTTCCCATTCAATGTATTTTTCTATCTATCTATCTATCTATCTATCTATCTATCTATCTATCTATCCATCCATCCATCCATCCATCCATCCATCCATCCATCCATCCCTTCAGTGCCACCAAGTTTATTTGATGACCCTAACCTGTGTGGAATGTTTGATCAGAGCAGCTCCGTTCCCCTGAATGAAGCTCGTCATCGTGCGTTCCTGTCCCTCACTGAGAAAGGAGTGGAAGCTGCGGCCGCCAGCAGCTTGTCATTTTCACGCTCCTTCAGCAGCTTCAGTGCCATGAGGCCTTTTATCCTGATCCTGTGGAACGAGGAGATCAGCATCCCGCTGTTCATAGGCAAAGTTCTTTATCCGGAGAAGTAAAACTAACACAGAGCTTTCGCTTGTTTCGTTAGCTGAGGATTTACACAACAAACGTGTATCATCTTCATCCTCATCTACTACTGCAATGCAATAAATTCTACCAATCTATCAAAGTGCCAGAGTTTCATTGCATCACAGTTTCTTTTATTAGTATTATTATTATCATTATTATTATTCATATATTTTTGAGATGCAGTTACAAAGACTGACCACACGGATGCAGTCACAGTACACATTCCATAAAGACAGTTTTTCAGGACACATGAGTGTTTGAAAAAGACTGGGGACCTAAAAAAAAACACCCCTGTTCAAACAAACAAACAAATAAATAAACAAATAAATAAAGATAGCGGTTATACAGCTACTTTGGATTATGTGATGTAACATTAAATGGAGCACATGACGCATATCGGCATGCAGCAATCATCTTATTCATCTTCATTTAATATATTTATATTTATAACGATTGGAAATAAACAAACATAACCTACATCGATTTTTTGCATATGTCACTGGCCACATCTACACGTAAACCAAAAGAAAATAATTTTGCAACATATTTTTTTCCTCAGACCAGTAGGAGGCGCTAGTGCGTCATGAGTTACGTCATACTGCTTACAAATAACATGAATAAAATGAATCTGTGGGCGGGGCCTGAATATTTACTGAATTCGCTCAGACACATGGAACACCCTGCATTAGTTTTTATCTCAGGAACTTCGCAAAGTAAAGACAGAAGGCTTGCAGAAAAAAATCCAGCTTGCATAATCTCCAGCATCGCTGGACTCTTGGTGGATGAAGTTTTCAGTAGACTATACGTAACATCATCATGCAGATCTTTTGAAATTTAAATGTACATTAAGAAGATAAACTTTAGACCTGAAAACAGAGTTTCTCACCGATGATCTGCACAAAATCCAGAGTTGTGGAGAGATGGAGATCTGGAAACCACAAACCAAGGGAATTTATTGGTGTCTGTACACTTCAGAGGCTGGAAAATTGATGGTGGAGCTCTGCAGGTGTTGTGTTTTTTGGTGGGCAAAGTCTTTGGTGGATCAGTCTGGTATGGGTTTTTACTGATTTATGAGTTGTTTAGATGTTTATGTAGTAGATGGATTCTTTTGACGTTTCTGGATTAGATTAAGATGCGGTCAGGTTCGTGTTACGAGTTCTTCAGATGCTGTTTGATTGATTATGGAGTTTGGCTGGTGGTAAAGTTCTCCAGATGCTCTTTAATTCATGTTGAGAGTTCTTCAAATGCTGTTGACTGATGATAAAGTTCTTTAGATGATTGATTTGATTTATTGTGGAGTTTTTAAGATACTGTTTGATGGGAGGTGGAGTTCTTTGGATGCTGTTGATTGGTGGTGGAGCTCTGCAGGGGTTGTGTTATTGGTGGGCAAAGCCTTTGGTGGTCAATCTGGTGTGGTTTTACTGGTTTGTGTTATTCTGTAGTAGATGCATTATTCTGAAGCTTCTAGGTTAGTTTAAGTGCTTAAGATTTTCAGGTGCAGCCAAATTAGTGTGGAGAATCTCCAGATGCTGTTTGATTGGTGGTGCAGTTCTCCAGATGCTGTTTGATTGGTGGTGCAGTTCTCCAGATGCTGTTTGATTGGTGGTGCAGTTCTCCAGATGCTGTTTGATTGGTGGTACAGTTCTCCAGATGCTGTTTGATTGGTGGTGGAGTTCTCCAGATGCTGTTTGATTGGTGGTGGAGTTCTCCAGATGCTGTTTGATTGGTGGTGCAGTTCTCCAGATGCTGTTTGATTGGTGGTGCAGTTCTCCAGATGCTATTTGATTGGTGGTGCAGTTCTCCAGATGCTGTTTGATTGGTGGTGCAGTTCTCCAGATGCTGTTTGATTGGTGGTGCAGTTCTCCAGATGCTGTTTGATTGGTGGTGCAGTTCTCCAGATGCTATTTGATTGGTGGTGCAGTTCTCCAGATGCTGTTTGATTGGTGGTGCAGTTCTCCAGATGCTGTTTGATTGGTGGTGGAGTTCTCCAGATGCTGTTTGATTGGTGGTGGAGTTCTCCAGATGCTATTTGATTGGTGGTGCAGTTCTCAAGATGCCGTTTGAATTTTGGTTGGGTTTTCAGATGCTGATTAATGTTAAACTTCAGCAGATGCTGGTTGATGGGTGGGTGTTTGAGTTCTCCAGATTCGTGGTTGAAATCTTTGATGGTTAGACTGTTTTCGGATCTTCTCTGTTTCATTTAACTTCTCACAGGCTATTTATTATTACTTGATGGTGATTCAGATCCTAGAGGATGTTTTTCTGGGTTCTTGAGCTGCATGAGATGAAGGAGCTGAGATATCTGTAGGTTGTTGTTCTGTGATTAGTCTCTTTGAAAATGTTTTAGTTGGTAGGTATGCTTATTAGTGAGTTTTCCTCGCCAACGTTTCAGCATTTTAACGTTTTAGATGTCAGTCTTTGATGTGTTTTTTGTTTCAGATCTTCAGAACTTCCGAGAAGGTCGGATGGTTTAAGTGCTAAGCAATTCAAATGCTGCACCACTGGAGGGCAGCAAAGATACATCATCATCATCCTCAACATTCATACGATAATATTTTATAACCTAGACACATTCTGAAGGTGACTCCATGGACACATCCAACATAGACCCACACACACACACACACACACACACACACACACACACACTCACGCACTCACGCATGCATGCACGCACACATACACACATACATACACACATACACAGACACACAGACATATTACACAACAAAGTTGTTCAGACAGACACAAACACAACAACATTCAGGATACAGCAGTGATCGACACAATAATAATCCTGATGAGGAGATTAAAGGTTCTCATGCGAGCTTATTCCAGGCTTGTGTGTGTGTGTGTGTGTGTGTGCGTGTCGCTTCACTCTCTACATCACAGACTATATGGAAGATGTGAGGAAATACTTTACAAAAACACCACACACTCTCTCTCTGTCTCTCACACACACACACACACACACACACACACACACACACACCAAAACGAAAAACACAAGGACAAAATTCCTGGGTTGTGCTTTGACTGATGTGCAAATTGTCCATGACACACACTGCAAGACAAACATTTGTGTGTGTGTGTGTGTGTGTGTGTGTGTGTGTGTGTGTGTGTGCGTGTGTGTAAATGACGTCAGCATGGTCATTTCTCCAGTCTTTCTCAGATACACGGATGTGACATCCAGACGCTGCATCATTATCCGTCTCATTGTCACAAGCGTATTTATTGCATCATGTCATTATTACTACTACTCTTCTGTGTGTGTGTGTGTGTGTGTGTGTGTGTGTGTGTGTGTGTGTGTGTGTGTGTGTGTTTTAGTCGCTGCTTGGCGCCCCCTGCTGCGTGAGCGTGTGCCAATACTCCACTTTCTTTCCTTTGTATTTGAGACACTCGAACCAGTGCTTCAGTCGCTCTCCTTTAGCATTGATTCCCAATTCAACTCCTCCTGAGAAAGAAAGAAAGAAAGAAAGAAAGAAAGAAAGAAAGAAAGAAAGAAAGAAAGAAAGAAAGAAAGAAAGAAAGAAAGAAAGAAAGAAAGAAAAGAGGTGATCAATGTTAGAACATAGAGAAAGAGAGATAGAGAGCGAGAGAGAGAGACAGAGAGAGAGAGAGATTGTTTAGTCGTGTTTCATTTCATCATCGTGTGTGCTGTTTGGGCGCTGAGAAGAACTACACAGTAAAAACCTCCTCACATACACACATACACTCACACACACACATACTCACACACAACACACACACACACACACATACATACACACACACACACACTCACACACACACACACTCACAAACACACATACACTCACACACTCTCTCTCTCATACACACATACACTCTCACACACACACATACATACACACACACATACACACACACATACTCACACACAAACACACACATACACTCACACACTCTCTCTCTCTCATACACACATACACTCTCACACACACAAACACACACACACATACTCACACACTCTCACACACAAACACACACACACACTCACACACTCACATGAGAGTCATGAGTCATGACAAACACACTGCCACGAGAAACATCAGAGAGAATAACAAAGAGATAAAATTTAAGAGAACAAAACAGTTTATATGTATAGAGTGATGATGATGATGATGGTGGTGGTGATGATAGTGATGTTGATGATGATGATGATAATGGTAATGATGAAGGTGATGATGGTGGTGAAATATAATGAAGGTGATTGTGTTGGTAATGATGTTGATGATGCTGGTGACGAAGAAGATTATGATGGTGATGATGATGATGGTGGTGATGATGATGATGATGGTGGTGATGATGATGTTGTTGGTGATGATGATGATGTTGATGGTGATGATGGTCATGATGGTGATAATGTTGCTGGTGGTGAGGATGGTGGTGATTATTATGATGATGAAGGTAATAATGATGATTATGATGGTGTTGATGATGATGGTGGTGATGAAGATTATGATGGTAATGATAATGATGGTGGTGATGATGATGATCATGGTCGTGATGATGATGATGTTGGTGATGAAGGAGATTATGATGGTAATAATTGGGATGATGATGGTGATTGTGACGATGATGATGGTGGTGATGATGATGATGATTGTGGTGATGATGCTGATCTTTTTTCTGTTTATTTATCTGGTTGATGTGCTCATCATTAAAAGACTGACATTTGTTTTGTCGCTTTTCATTTTATCTGTCCATCATTCTTAGATAATTCCAGCTTCCAGCTCTTACAGTTCCGACAACACACACACACACACACACACACACACACACACACACACACTTCAGCCTTTCTCTTTTACGGGTTACATTACCGGGACTATCATAACAACATGATCACACTAAGTTCTGGATTCTGACTGGTCAGAAGCTCTTCCCTCATCAATAATAATTTATCGTTTCTATGGTAACAAATGCTTCATTTTACATGCCATGCTGCTGGTTTTCTGAAGGCAGAAGATCGTAGAAAAATATTATTTGTTTAAAAGAACAGAAACTTCACTGCCTTCAGTTATTTTTGAGCTTCTGTATTCTGTAGTAAAAGAAGGACCAGTCTACTGACATGGGTTTTTTATGTTGTCAAAAAGATATTGCACATGTGTGTGCAAACAAATCTATCTAATTAATTCAGTTCAGTTATATTTGTGTAGCGTTTAGAAGTGTTGAGGTTAAGTGATGACACCTACGTACAGAACTGTTCATGAAAACTGTGTTCCTGAGCACATTGTAGCAGACTGTTAATATTAATTACAGTCCAAATCCATCCTCAATGTTCTTGAGTCACTCAGGAACTTCATGACCCTCAGTACAGGTAGTCACTGAGTTACGGTGGAGATGCGGTCTGATGACCCCATCGTATGAAGTTGAGACATGGCCTAGCCTACCCAGGAGTCCCAAAGATTGGTGATCATTATGGGGTAGTCGACTGTAAATTATTAATAATTTAACAAATTACAGTATCATTTACCAAAATAGAGCAATTTACAGTACTGTAATGTATCAAATATACAGTTTATATGTAATGTGACAGAGGGCACGTGGACAAGCACCGGTTACGTGAGTGGAGGGCGGAGTCAGACGTGCTCTGTTTTAGTGTCCGGCAATGGCGGTAAAAAGGAAAGAAACAAGAGTTAAAACTGGGCTTTAAAACACAGAAAAAATTACTAACAGCGAGACAACTGAACTCCATCGTAAGGCGTCTCACAAGGCAGGAGATGCGAACATCCTGGCAGTGTCCCAACATGTCATACCCCATTACACTGCTACGTTTTCCTGAACTTAAAATTATTTAGCAATTTTGTCGAATCGCTATCGTCATCATAAGATCAAAAAATCGCAAGTCGAACAATCTTATCTCAGGGACTACCTGTAGTTCTGAGTCATATAAAAGATTTGTTCAAAATGAAGAAATCGAAATGAAATCTACAAGTCTACACTCAGGAGGACTATCAGTTTCTGTTCCCAGCCTTCTGACTGTTTGGGACAGTTTTAACTCTTTTTTTATGACTCTTCTCAGTTACACTGTGGTCTGTTTGAGAATCTTCTGCTTTTGGATTCTGATCTTCTTCCCTACACCAGTTACTTGTTTCACACAATACTGTGACACAGTTATAATATCACAATATGTCATTCCTCAGATTACTTAAATTCCTCACCGATGAAATCATTGCTCATTCCTAGATCATAATCCCACACAGAAATTTCCAGAGTCTTCTTAGCCAGCTGCTCGTGAGGAACCTCGTAGAAAAATTCCTGCAAGAGAAAAGAATGAATCGGGAACTGTATAATCAGAAAAGAAAATATCGAATAATTCCACAGATCACATCATCTAAAAAATTTCCTCAAAATTAATCATCTGAAATGAGTGTGTGGTGTTGAAGTGTGTGGTGTTTGGTTGTGAGGTGTGTGGTTGTGATGATTCTGTGGTGTTGAAGTGTGTGGTGTGTGGCTGTGATGAGTGTGTGGTTGTAATGAGTGTGTGGTGTTAGATTGTGTGGTGGTAATGAGTGTGTGGTGTTGCAGTGTGTGGTGTGTGGTTGTGATGAGTGTGTGGTTGCATAAAATGTGTGGTGTTGGATTGTGTGGTTGTGATGAGTGTGTGTTGAATTGTGTGGTTGTGATGAGTGTGTGGTGTTGGATTGTGTGGTTGTGATGAGTGTGTGTGTTGAATTGTGTGGTTGTGCTGAGTGTGTGGTGTTAAATTGTGTAGTGTGGGGTTGTAATGAGTGTGTGGTGTTGGATTGTAAAGAGTGTGTGGTGTTGAATTGTAAAGAGAGTGTGGTGTTGGATTGTGTGGTTGTGATTAGTGTGTGGTGTTGAATTGTGTGGTGTGTGGTTGTGATGAGTGTGTGGTTGTGATGAGTGTGTGGTTGTATAGAGTGTGTGGTGTTGAATTGTGTGGTTGTAATGAGTGTGTGGTGTTGAAGTGTGGTGTGTGGTTGTGATGAGTGTGTGGTTGTAATGAGTATGTGGTGTTGGATTGTGTGGTTGTAATGAGAGTGTGGTGTTGGATTGTGGTTGTAGTGTTGGATTGTGTGGTTGTGATGAGTGTGTGGTGTTGAATTGTAAAGAGTGTGGTGTTGGATTGTGATAAGTGTGTGGTGTTTGATTGTGTGGTTGTGATTAGTGTGTAGTGTTGAATTGTGTGGTTGCGATGAGTGTGTGGTGTTGAATTGTGTGGTTGTGATAAGTGTGTGGTGTTGGATTGTGTGGTTGTGGTGAGTGTGTGGTGTTGAATTGTGTGGTTGTGATGAGTGTGTGGTGTTGGATTGTGGGGTTGTGATGAGTGTGTGGTGTTAGATTGTGCGGTTGTGATGAGTGTGTGGTGTTGGATTGTGTGGTTGTGATGAGTGTGTGGTGTTGAATTGTGTGGTTGTGATGAGTGTGGTGTTGAATTGTGTAGTGTGTGGTTGTAATGAGTGTGTGGTTTTGGATTGTAAAGAGTGGGTGGTGTTGGATTGTAATGAGAGTGTGGTGTTGGATTGTAATGAGTGTGTGGTGTTGGATTGTGGTTGTGATTAGTGTGTGGTGTTAAATTGTGTGGTTGTAATGAGTGTGTGTGTTGGATTGTGTGGTTGTGGTGAGGGTATGGTGTTGGATTGTGTGGTTGTGATGAGTGTGGTGTTTGGTTGTGTAGTGTGGTTGTAATGAGTGTGGTGTTGGATTGTAAAGAGTGTGTGGTGTTGGATTGTAATAAGTGTGTGGTGTTGGATTGTGTGGTTGTGATTAGTGTGTAGTGTTGAATTGTGTGGTTATGATGAGTGTGTGGTGTTGAATGTGTGGTTGTGATGAGTGTGTGGTGTTGGATTGTGTGGTGTCGTTGTGATGAGTGTGTGGTGTTGAAGTGTGGTGTGTGGCTGTGATGAGTGTGTGGTTGTAATGAGTGTGTGGTGTTGAAGTGTGTGGTTGTGATTAGTGTGTGTGGTTGTATTGAGTGTGTGGTGTTGAATTGTGTGGTTGTAATGAGTGTGTGGTTGTGATGAGTGTGTGGTTGTAATAAGTGTGTGGTGTTGGATTGTGTGGTTGTGATTAGTGTGTAGTGTTGAATTGTGTGGTTGTGATGAGTGTGTGTTGGATTGTGTGGTGTGTGGTTGTGATGAGTGTGTGGTGTTGAAGTGTGTGGTATGTGGCTGTGATGAGTCTGTGGTTGTAATGAGTGTGTGGTGTTGGATTGTGTGGTGTGGTTGTGATGAGTGTGTGGTGTTGAAGTGTGTGGTATGTGGCTGTGATGAGTCTGTGGTTGTAATGAGTGTGTGGTGTTGGATTGTGTGGTTGTAATGAGTGTGTGGTGTTGAAGTGTGGTTGTGATGAGTGTGTGGTGTTGGATTGTGGTTGTGATTAGTCTGTAGTGTTGAATTGTGTGGTTATGATGAGTGTGTGGTGTTGAATTGTGTGGTTGTGATGAGTGTGTGTTGGATTGTGTGGTTGTAATGAGTGTGTGGTGTTGGATTGTGTGGTTGTGGTGAGGGTATGGTGTTGGATTGTATGGCTGTGATGAGAGTGTGGTGTTTGGTTGTGTAGTGTATGGTTGTAATGAGTGTGTGGTGTTGAATTGTAAAGAGTGCATGGTGTTGGATTGTAATAAGTGTGTGGTGTTGGATTTTGTGGTTGTGATTCGTGTGTAGTGTTGAATTGTGTGGTTGTGATGAGTGTGTGTTGGATTGTGTGGTGTGTGGTTGTGATGAGTGTGTGGTGTTGAATTGTGTGGTTGTGATAAGTGTGTGGTGTTGGATTGTGTGGTTGTGATGAGTGTGTAGTGTTGGATTGTGTGGTTGTGATGAGAGTGTGATGAGTGTGTGGTGTTAGATTGTGTGGTTGTGATGAGTGTGTGGTGTTGGATTGTGTGGTTGTGATGAGTGTGTGGTGTTGAATTGTGTGGTTGTGCTGAGTGTGTGGTGTTAAATTGTGTAGTGTGTGGTTGTAATGAGTGTGGTGTTGGATTGTAAAGAGTGTGTGGTGTTGAATTGTAAAGAGAGTGTGGTGTTGGATTGTGTGGTTGTGATTAGTGTGTGGTTGTATTGAGTGTGTGGTGTTGGATTGTGTGGTTGTGGTGAGGGTATGGTGTTGGATTGTGGTTGTGATAAGTGTGGTGTTTGATTGTGTAGTGTGTGGTTGTAATGAGTGTGTGGTGTTGGATTGTAATGAGTGTGTGTTGGATTGTAATAAATGTGTGGTGTTCGACTGTAATAAGTGTGTGGTGTTGGATTGTGTGGTTGTGATGAGTGTGTGGTGCTGGATTGTGTGGATGTGATGCGTGTGTGGTGTTGGATTGTGTGGTTGTGATGAGTGTGTGGTGTTGGATTGTGTGGTTGTGATGAGTGTGTGGTGTTGAATGTGTGGTTGTGATGAGTGTGCAGTGTTAAATTGTAGTGTGTGGTTGAAAAAGTGTGTGGTGTTGGATTGTAATGAGTGTGTGGTGTTGGATTGTAAAGAGTGTGTGGTGTTGGATTGTAAAGAGTATGTGGTGTTGGATTGTGTGGTTGTGATTAGTGTGTGGTGTTGGATTGTGTGGTTGTGATGAGTGTGTGGTGTTTGGTTGTGTAGTGTGTGGTTGTAATAAGTGTGTGGTGTTGAATTGTGTGGTTGTGATGAGTGAGTGGTGTTGGATTGTGTGTTTGTGATGAGTGTGTGGTGTTGAATTGTGTGGTTGTGGTGAGGGTATGGTGTTGGATTGTGTGGTTGTGATGAGTGTGTAGTGTTAGATTGTGTAGTGTGTGGTTCTAATGAGTGTGTGGTGTTTGATTGTAAAGAGTGTGTGGTGTTAGATTGTAATAAGATGTGGTGTTGGATTGTGTGGTTGTGATGAGTGTGTGGTGTTGAATTGTGTGGTTGTGATGAGTGTGTAGTGTTAAAATGTGTAGTGTGTGGTTGTAATCCGTGTGTGGTGTTGGATTGTAAAGAGTGTGTGGTGTTGGATTGTAATGAGTGTTTGGTGTTGGATTGTAAAGAGTGTGGTGTTGGATTGTAATGAGTGTGTGGTGTTTGATTGTGTGGTTGTGATAAGTGTGTGTTGTTGAATTGTGTGGTTGTGATGAGTGTGTGGTGTTGGATTGTGTGGTTGTGATGAGTGTGTGGTGTTGGAGTATGTGGTTATGGTGTTGGATTATGTGGTTGTAATGAGTGTGTGGTGTTAGATTGTGTGGTTGTAATGAGTGTGGTGTTGGATTGTGTGGTTGTGATGAGTGTGTGGTGTTGGAGTGTGTGGTTATGGTGTTGGATTATGTGGTTGTAATGAGTGTGTGGTGTTTGGTTTGTGTGGTTGTAATGACTGTGTGGTGTTAGATTGTGTGGTTGTAATGAGTGTGTGGTGTTGGATTATCTGGTTGTAATGAGTGTGTGGTGTTGGATTATGTGGTTGTAATGAGTGTGTGGTGTTAGATTGTGTGGTTGTAATATGTGTGTGGTGTTGGAGTGTGTGGTGTTAGATTATGTGGTTGTGATATATGTGTGGTTGTGGTGTTGGATTGTGTGGTTGTGATTAGTGTGTGGTTTCGGATTGTGTGGTTTTGGATTGTGTGGTTGTGGTGTTGAATTGTGTGGTTGTGATGAGTGTGTAGTGTTGAATTGTGTGGTTGTGATAAGTGTGTGGTGTTGGATTGTGTGGTTGTGATGAGTGTGTAGTGTTGGATTGTGTGGTTGTGATGAGAGTGTGATGAGTGTGTGGTGTTAGATTGTGGTTGTGATGAGTGTGGTGTTGGATTGTGTGGTTGTGATGAGTGTGTGGTGTTGAATTGTGTGGTTGTGATGAGTGTGTGGTGTTGGATTGTGTGGTTGTGATGAGTGTGTGGTGTTGGATTGTGGTTGTGATGAGTGTGGTGTTAAATTGTGTAGTGTGTGGTTGTAATGAGTGTGGTGTTGGATTGTAAAGAGTGTGTGGTGTTGAATTGTAAAGAGAGTGTGGTGTTGGATTGTGTGGTTGTGATTAGTGTGTGGTGTTGAATTGTGTGGTTGTATTGAGTGTGTGGTGTTGGATTGTGTGGTTGTGGTGAGGTATGGTGTTGGATTGTGTGGTTGTGATAAGTGTGTGGTGTTTGATTGTGTAGTGTGTGGTTGTAATGAGTGTGTGGTGTTGGATTGTAAAGAGTGTGTGGTGTTGGATTGTAATAAATGTGTGGTGTTCGACTGTAATAAGTGTGTGGTGTTGGATTGTGTGGTTGTGATGAGTGTGGTGCTGGATTGTGTGGATGTGATGAGTGTGTGGTGTTGGATTGTGTGGTTGTGATGAGTGTGGTGTTGGATTGTGGTTGTGATGAGTGTGTGGTGTTGAATGTGTGGTTGTGATGAGTGTGTAGTGTTAAATTGTGTAGTGTGTGGTTGAAAAAGTGTGTGGTGTTGGATTGTAATGAGTGTGTGGTGTTGGATTGTAAAGAGTGTGTGGTGTTGGATTGTAAAGAGTATGTGGTGTTGGATTGTGTGGTTGTGATTAGTGTGGTGTTGGATTGTGTGGTTGTGATGAGTGTGTGGTGTTTGGTTGTGTAGTGTGTGGTTGTAATAAGTGTGTGGTGTTGAATTGTGGTTGTGATGAGTGAGTGGTGTTGGATTGTGTGTTTGTGATGAGTGTGTGGTGTTGAATGTGTGGTTGTGGTGAGGGTATGGTGTTGGATTGTGTGGTTGTGATGAGTGTGTAGTGTTAGATTGTGTAGTGTGTGGTTCTAATGAGTGTGTGGTGTTGGATTGTAAAGAGTGTGTGGTGTTAGATTGTAATAAGATGTGGTGTTGGATTGTGTGGTTGTGATGAGTGTGTGGTGTAGAATTGTGTGGTTGTGATGAGTGTAGTGTTAAAATGTGTAGTGTGTGGTTGTAATGCGTGTGTGGTGTTGGATTGTAAAGAGTGTGTGGTGTTGGATTGTAATGAGTGTTTGGTGTTGGATTGTAAAGAGTGTGGTGTTGGATTGTAATGATTGTGTGGTGTTTGATTGTGTGGTTGTGATAAGTGTGTGTTGTTGAATTGTGTGGTTGTGATGAGTGTGTGGTGTTGGATTGTGTGGTTGTGATGAGTGTGGTGTTGGAGTATGTGGTTATGGTGTTTGGATTATGTGGTTGTAATGAGTGTGTGGTGTTAGATTGTGGTTGTAATAAGTGTGTGGTGTTGGATTGTGTGGTTGTGATGAGTGTGTGGTGTTGGAGTGTGTGGTTATGGTGTTTGGATTATGTGGTTGTAATGAGTGTGTGGTGTTGGTTTGTGTGGTTGTAATGACTGTGTGGTGTTAGATTGTGTGGCTGTAATGAGTGTGTGGTGTTGGATTATCTGGTTGTAATGAGTGTGTGGTGTTGGATTATGTGGTTGTAATGAGTGTGTGGTGTTAGATTGTGTGGTTGTAATATGTGTGTGGTGTTGGAGTGTGTGGTGTTGGATTATGTGGTTGTGATATATGTGGTTGTGGTGTTGGATTGTGTGGTTATGGTGTTGGATTGTGTGGTTGTGATTAGTGTGTGGTGTTGGATTGTGGTGTTGGATTGTGTGGTTGTGGTGTTGGATTGTGTGGTTGTGATGAGTGTGTAGTGTTGGAGTTTGTGGTGTTAGATTGTGTGGTTGTAATGAGTGTGTGGTTTTGGAGTGTGTGGTGTTGGATTATGTGGTTGTGATAAATGTGTGGTTGTGGTGTTGGATTGTGGTTGTGGTGTTGGATTGTGTGGTTGTGATGACTGTCTGGTCTTGTATTGTGTGGTGTTGTATTGTGTGGTTGTGGTGTTGGATTGTATAGTTGTGGTGTTGGATTGTGTGGTTATAATGAGTGTGTGGTGTTGGATTGTGTGGTGTTGGAGTATGTGGTTATAGTGTTTGGTTTGTGTGGTGTTGGATTGTGTGGTGTTGGAGTATGTGGTTATAGTGTTTGGTTTGTGTGGTTGTAATGAGTGTGTGTTGGATTATGTGGTTGTAATGAGTGTGTGGTGTTAGATTGTGTGGTTGTAATGAGTGTGTGGTGTTGGAGTGTGTGGTGTTAAATTATGTGGTTGTGATAAATGTGTGGTTGTGGTGTTGGATTGTGTGGTTTTGATGACTGTCTGGTGTTGGATTTTGTGGTGTTGGATTGTGGTTCTGGTGTTGG
This sequence comes from Silurus meridionalis, assembly GCF_014805685.1. Classification (NCBI taxonomy): domain Eukaryota; kingdom Metazoa; phylum Chordata; class Actinopteri; order Siluriformes; family Siluridae; genus Silurus; species Silurus meridionalis. The sequence goes on from NC_060900.1 coordinate 28,554,434, forward strand.
ATTGTGTGGTTGTGATGAGTGTAGTGTTGGGTTTGTGGTGTTAGATTGTGTGGTTGTAATGAGTGTGTGGATTTGGAGTGTGGTGTTGAATTATGTGGTTGTGATAAATGTGTGGTTGTGGTGTTGGATTGTGGTTGTGGTGTTGGATTGTGTGGTTGTGATGAGTGTGGTGTTGGATTGTGTGGTGTTGGATTGTGTGGTTGTGGTGTTAGATTGTGTGGTTGTAATGAGTGTGTGTGTTGGAGTGTGTGTTGGATTATGTGGTTGTGATAAATGTGTGGTTGTGGTGTTGGATTGTGTGGTTGTGGTGTTGGATTGTGGTTGTGATGAGTGTAGTGTTGGAGTGTGTGGTGTTGGTTTGGGTGGTTGTGATGAGTGTGTAGTGTTGGAGTGTGGTGTTGGAGTGTGGTTTTGGATTGTGTGGTTGTGATAAATGTGTAGTGTTGGAGTGTGGTGTTGGATTGTGTGGTTGTGATGAGTGTGTGATCTTGCATTGTGTGGTTATGATGAGAGTGTGGTGTTGAATTGTGTGGTTGTAATGAGTGTGTGGTGTTGAATTGTGTGGTTGTGTGTTGGAGTGTGGTGTTGGATTGTGTGGTTGTGTGTTGGATTGTGGTTGTGATGAGTGTGTAGTGTTGGAGTGTGGTGTTGAATTGTGGTTGTAATGAGTGTGTAGTGTTGGAGTGTGTGGTGTTGAATTGTGTGGTTGTAATGAGTGTGTGGTGTTGGAGTGTGTGGTGTTGAATTGTGTGGTTGTAATGAGTGTGGTGTTGAATTGTGTGGTTGTGTGTTGGAGTGTGTGGTGTTGGATTGTGTGGTTGTGTGTTGGATTGTGTGGTTGTGATGAGTGTGTAGTGTTGGAGTGTGTGGTGTTGAATTGTGTGGTTGTAATGAGTGTGTGGTGTTGGAGTGTGTGGTGTTGAATTGTGTGGTTGTAATGAGTGTGTGTGTTGGATTATGTGGTTGTAATGAGTGTGTGGTGTTAGATTGTGTGGTTGTAATATGTGTGTGGTGTTGGAGTGTGTGGTGTTGGATTATGTGGTTGTGATATATGTGTGGTTGTGGTGTTGGATTGTGTGGTTATGGTGTTGGATTGTGTGGTTGTGATTAGTGTGTGGTTTTGGATTGTGTGGTGTTGGATTGTGTGGTTGTGGTGTTGGATTGTGTGGTTGTGATGAGTGTGTAGTGTTGAGTTTGTGGTGTTAGATTGTGTGGTTGTAATGAGTGTGTGGTTTTGGAGTGTGTGGTGTTGGATTATGTGGTTGTGATAAATGTGTGGTTGTGGTGTTGGATTGTGGTTGTGGTGTTGGATTGTGTGGTTGTGATGACTGTCTGGTCTTGTATTGTGTGGTGTTGTATTGTGTGGTTGTGGTGTTGGATTGTATAGTTGTGGTGTTGGATTGTGTGGTTGTAATGAGTGTGTGGTGTTGGATTGTGTGGTGTTGGAGCATGTGGTTATAGTGTTTGGTTTGTGTGGTGTTGGATTGTGTGGTGTTGGAGCATGTGGTTATAGTGTTTGGTTTGTGTGGTTGTAATGAGTGTGGTGTTGGATTATGTGGTTGTAATGAGTGTGGTGTTAGATTGTGGTTGTAATGAGTGTGGTGTTGGAGTGTGTGGTGTTAAATTATGTGGTTGTGATAAATGTGTGGTTGTGGTGTTGGATTGTGTGGTTTTGATGACTGTCTGGTGTTGGATTTTGTGGTGTTGGATTGTGTGGTTCTGGTGTTGGATTGTGTGGTTGTGATGAGTGTGTAGTGTTGGAGTTTGTGGTGTTAGATTGTGTGGTTGTAATGAGTGTGGATTTGGAGTGTGGTGTTGAATTATGTGGTTGTGATAAATGTGTGGTTGTGGTGTTGGATTGTGTGGTTGTGGTGTTGGATTGTGTGGTTGTGATGAGTGTGTGGTGTTGGATTGTGTGGTGTTGGATTGTGTGGTTGTGGTGTTAGATTGTGTGGTTGTAATTAGTGTGTGGTTTTGGAGTGTGTGGTGTTGGATTATGTGGTTGTGATAAATGTGGTTGTGGTGTTGGATTGTGTGGTTGTGGTGTTGGATTGTGTGGTTGTGATGAGTGTGTGGTGTTGGAGTGTGTGGTGTTGGTTTGGGTGGTTGTGATGAGTGTGTAGTGTTGGAGTGTGTGGTGTTGGAGTGTGTGGTTTTGGATTGTGTGGTTGTGATAAATGTGTAGTGTTGGAGTGTGTGGTGTTGGATTGTGTGGTTGTGATGAGTGTGTGATCTTGCATTGTGTGGTTATGATGAGAGTGTGGTGTTGAATTGTGTGGTTGTAATGAGTGTGTGGTGTTGAATTGTGTGGTTGTGTGTTGGAGTGTGTGGTGTTGGATTGTGTGGTTGTGTGTTGGATTGTGGTTGTGATGAGTGTGTAGTGTTGGAGTGTGTGGTGTTGAATTGTGTGGTTGTAATGAGTGTGTAGTGTTGGAGTGTGTGGTGTTGAATTGTGTGGTTGTAATGAGTGTGTGGTGTTGGAGTGTGTGTTGAATTGTGTGGTTGTAATGAGTGTGGTGTTGAATTGTGTGGTTGTGTGTTGGAGTGTGTGTTGGATTGTGTGGTTGTGTGTTGGATTGTGTGGTTGTGATGAGTGTGTAGTGTTGGAGTGTGGTGTTGAATTGTGTGGTTGTAATGAGTGTGTGGTGTTGGAGTGTGTGGTGTTGAATTGTGTGGTTGTAATGAGTGTGTGGTGTTGGAGTGTGTGGTGTTAAATTCGTGGTTTGGGTTTAAATCCAAAACTTCTTTTTTTACCTCATTGAACTCAGGGTTTAATGTTTTTTTCTTCACAGATGTTTTATACTTGGACTTTTTCCCCATGTCTGGCTGAAGAATGCTGAAAGACAGAAAGAAAGAAAAAAGAGATGTTGGTGAAATATTAAAGATCAGCTTCTCCTACGGCTTCACTCGTTCATCTCTCCACTTATCTATTATTTATCTCTGATGGAGTCGCTGAATAAAATCTCATTAGAACTCGGAGCCTTTATGCCATAAAGCAGCAAAAATGAACAGAAATTAATTTGTTTAAAATAATTTTTTTCTACTTTTGACGTCAGGATTTTATTTTATTTCTGTTCTGAAGATCGATGAAAATCCAAAGTCCAGAAAATGAAGAAACATTACAAAGAGAGAAAGAAAGAGTGAGAGAGAGAGAGAGAGAGAGAGAGAGAGAGAGAGAGAGAGAGATATTTCTAATTAAATCAGGGGACAATACTAATTACAATTTAATATTTATCATAGATAAACGTCACACACGCATATATATATATATATATATACGGTATATATGCGTGTGTGTGTGTGTGTGTGTGTGTGTGTGTGTGTGTTGTAAAGTCAAGTTTATTTCTATAGTGGTTTTCACAATAAGGGCATTGTCCTCATTTGGCTGATATCAAGAGTGTGATTATAAATCTTAAACACTGGAGTGTGTGATTGTGAGTGATGATTTTTCTACAGTCATTTACAGTCATTTGTGGTTATAAAACTAGGAGCTACTGAGCAACTCATAAAATAGCTCAACATCTGAGATCATCATAAACACTTAAATGCCGAATCTCTACAGAAAATGGGATTAAATTGTCACTGGTACGTCTCTAGATGGTTCAGGATGTTTGTGGGCATCTACTTCTTTAAAGTTTCACAATCTTCATGAGGTGGGATGTGACTGGGGCTGGAGCAACCTCAGGATGCCTCGGGATGGAGAGAGAAAGAGAAGCAGTGGAGAGGAATTAGCGTAGCTGCTGTTCATGATATTAACAGCACAAGTTGATAATGTGATGTGATCAGATGTTCTGGAGCACAAGGTTATGATGTGATGTGTGTTATGTGTAGAACTCGCTAAAAACATACGTCTTTAATCTGCACTTAAACTGGGAGAGTGTGTCTGAGCCCCGAACACTGTCAGGAAGACCACAGTTTAGGAGCTAAATGTGAGAATGTTCTACCGCCTTTAGTGGACTTTGCTATTCTAGGAACTACTAGAAGTCCGGAGTTTTGAGATCTCAGGGAGCGTGACGGATTGTAGTGTGTTAGAAGACTGGAGAGATACATGAAGATAAACCATTTAGTGTTTTGTCTGTAAAAGACCTGGGAGTCTAAAGTAAATGGCAGGTCTTTTACTGTTGAACTAGTAGTTACAGAACATCAGTCTAAATGCAGGTTGAAATGTTGGAGCTTCTGTGTACTGGTTTTTGGGCCGATGAGCAAAATCTCTGTCTTATCAGAGTTTAATAGTAGAAAGTTATGAGTCATCCAGTTTTTTTTAATTCTTTAACGCATTCAGTTATGTGAGCTAATTGAGTGTATCATCTGGTTTTGATGAGATATATAGCTGGGTATCATCAGCATAAAAGTGGAAGCTAATCCCATACCTTCTAATAATATTTTCCAAGGGAAGCATGTATATTGTGAAAAGCAGGGGTCCTAGCACTGAACCTTGTGGTACCCCATAATTTACTTGTATTATCCTGGATAGTTCTACAAAAAAAAATCTACAAAATGGTAATGATCAGACAGGTAGGATTTAAACCAGCTTAATGCCTGTCCCTGAATGCTGATGTAAGTCTGTAAGTGATCCAGGAGAAGATCCTGATCTTCTACTGAGATGAAGCCTTGGTCTGAAGCTAAAAACAGGTAATTTGTGGTGAGAGTGTAATGTGTCTGTATGTTTAGAGAGTGTAATGTGTAGGTGTGTGTGTGTGTGTGTTTAATGGTGACAGCGAATGAATTATTAGTTGATAGATATTCCACACTGGTGCAGTTTGGAGGTTATTAATTATCCACATTGTGCCTCATGACGTGAATATAAACAGTATTATTTGTAAGCGAGACGTCGCAGCTCGAGAGCAATTCGGCATGAAAGTGACGGATTACGTCGGATTAACAGATGCCGTGCTCAATATGATCACGTTAGCAAAGATCCAATTCTTTTTTTCATGTAAAATGAAAGTCAGAAAACAGTCTGAAAACATGTAGCTGTGTGTATGTGTGTGTATGTGTGTGTATGTGTGTGTGTGTGTGTGTGTGTGTGTGTGTGTGTGTGTGTGAATTGCTCTGTTTTAATTAAGCTTACAGCACTAGCCTGTGATTAGCATGAGCGGTGCGGTGGTGTTTTGAGCACGCTAATTAACACCACATGACTGACACTATCAGTGTTTCAGATTTCACACTCTTGCATGCCAAAGTTAGCAATCATATGCTAATTACTTGACTGACTCAATGTGTATTTAGTCAATAGCCATGCTAATAGTCTAAATCCTAAACCAAAATTTCAACCTGTACACCCTTCACCACAATCATTAAACCATTTATCCTATACCCTACATCCTACACCTTACACCCTTCACAACATACCACATACCCTACACCACATACCATACACCCTATACTCTATACCTTACACCTTCACAGCATACCACATACCCTACACCACATACCATACACCCTATACTCTATACCTTACACCCTTCACAACATACCACGTGCCCTACACCACATACCATACACCCTATACTCTATACCTTACACCCTTCACAACATACCACGTACCCTACACCACATACCATACACCCTATACTCTATACCTTACACCCTTCACAGCATACCACATACCCTACACCACATACCATACACCTATACTCTATACCTTACACCTTCACAACATACCACATACCCTACACCTACACCACATACCATACTCCTGTACCCTATACCTTACATCCTTTACAAAATACCACATACCTTACACCCTTAACAACATACCACATACCTATACTCTACACACTACACCCTATACCTTACACCCTTAACAACATATCACATACCCTATACCCTACACACTACACCCAAAATCCTGCAGCCTATACACTACAGACCCTATACCCTGCAACATATTTAACATATAACCAAGACCCATGGTACATTTGTACGTCAACATCAGTATGTAAATCAAGAGATGCAGTAATGAAGGCTTCTGAAAACACACACACACACACACACACACACACACACACACACACACACACACAAACCACAGTGATAAAAAAAAAACATCGCCCGGAATAAACACTGCATTCAAAACAGAAACATGAATGAGCCTTAATTACAGAAATGAGACACACACCCTCTCTCTCTCTTTACACTCACACACTCAGAGTCAAGATGAACACAATGGTTCATGCGAGAGAGAGAGAGAGAGAGAGAGAGAGAGAGAGAGACCCCATTGAAAACCCTACACCTTTATCCCCACACCCCAAACACTACATTTAAATCCTATATACACAAAATACACCCTAAACCATATAAACCAACCAACCTACATCCTAAACACTTAACCCTATGCCCTATATTCTAAACCCCACACCGTAAACCCTATGCCCCAAATCTAAAACTCTACACCATATATCTTAAACCCAATACTCTAAACCAGGGGTCACCAACCTTTTTGAAACTGAGGGCTACTTCTTGGGAACCGGTTAATGTAAAGGGCTACCAGTTTGATACACACTTCTGAAATAACAAATTTGCTCAATTTTTATTATTAATAATTAATGATATTCATCTATATCTAATCATCTATATTTTAATATTGTTATTTTTAAATTCACACCAATGCAAGTGTGATTTTGTCAGGGAACAACAAGCCACACCTCCCTCCAAGGCTTTAACTCTCACTCAGCCTCTCCCTGCTCTAATCACCTACACCTGTTCCCCATTACCTTTCCTCATTATAAGTTCCCGATTCCACTTCACTCACGTGTGGATCTTTTAGTTGCCATGAGAGATCTACCGGACTTCCTACCACTAGTATTCCCCGTACTTCCACGCTCCTGGCTCCGCTTCGGAGGAGGCGCTTAAGATAGGTTTGCCTTTAACAGTTCATATTGGCGATCATCCCTGAACTACCCACATTACAGATTTTACCAGGATTACGGATTATACCCGCTCTCCGGTTCATACTTCTCCTCAAGCCTCTGCCTTGTATATGTTCAGACTAAATAAAGACAAGGTGTTTACCCATACTCCGATTTCGACTCGTCTATCCGTGACAGATTTAAAAATGAAAAGCAACAAAAAAATGAGATGCAGCTCACTGGTAAGTGGCGCTATGGTGAGCTATTTTTAGAAAAGGTCTACGGACAACTCGTGTGGTCCTTGCGGGCGACCTGGTGCCCGTGGGCACCGTGTTGGTGACAACCTCCTAAACCCTGAACCCTATGCCCTAAACCCTACACCCTACATCCTTTAACTTACATCCGTAACCCTTAACCATTTTTCTTACATCCTAAACCCTTTAGCCTAAACCCTATACCCTACATCCTAAACCCTATACCTTACATCTTTAACCCTAAACCCTATACCCTTCACCCCAAACCTTACATCCTAAACCCTAAACCGTATTCCCTTCATCCTAAATCCTATACCCTAAATCCTAAACCCTATAGCCTAAACCCTATACCATACATCATAAACCTTAGATCCTAAACCCTTAACCATATTCCTACATCCTAAACCCTACAGCCTAAACCCTATACCATACATCATAAACCTTAGATCCTAAACCCTTAACCATATTCCCTACATCCTAAACCCTATAGCCTAAACCCTATACATTTACATTTGCGGCATTTAGCAGACACCCTTATCCAGAGCGACGTACAAAAGTGATACCCTACATCCCAAACCCTATAGCCTAAACCCTATATTCTACATCCTAAATCCTACATCCTAAATCCTACACCCTAAACCCTGAAGCCGAAACCCTACACCCTTTGTCCTACATTCTCAACCCTACACTTTAAACCCTAAACCCTTTAACTCCACTCACATCTTGACGAAGGGGTCGGAGTAGCCGTTAGAGTCCATGGCTGCGAGGTGAGCACAGCGGATAATCCCAACCACCAAACACGTCTTCTCCACAATATAACACAGAGACACCAGGATACGTCCTCGCTGACACACACACACACACACACAAAGAGAGACAATTAGGCTGGAAAAATTCTATATTTCAACACACTGGTTATGTTAATAAACGAATTACTATTTATGTTTGTGTGTGTGTGTGTGTGTGTGCATACCTCCTCCTCCATTCCTTGTGAACTCTGATCCACCATCTGATTGTTACCTTCTCGCACCTGCAGTGCATTGCAAATTACATTAAACATTTAAACACCCCACCACACACACACACACACACACACACACACACACACCTGTGCAATTCTCTCCAGTCCCATGTTGTATCGTTTGCTTTCTCCTTCTTTGAGCTTCTTTAAAGCGACTCGCACTTCACCAATAAACTCATTACGCCCCAAACGGTCCATATCACACACACACAGCCTGCGAGAGAGAGAGAGAGAGAGAGAGAAAGAGAGAGAAAGAGTGTGATGGAGATAGAGAGAAAAAAAGAGCGAAAGTGAGAGAGACAGAAATAGAGAGAAATATTCCAAATCATTCCTGTGATGTATTAGTCATACCTGACAGATGCTTTACACCAATGCACGCACACACACACACACACACACACACACACACACACACACACACACAGTTGTCAGTTTGTTCATTTCAGCATCCGAACCTTGTTCCAAAACCATCCAGAGTTTGGCCTTGTTCCTCTTTCATTATCACCGAGAGCAGACGTCTGGGTGACGTCCAGAACTCAATCTTTACACACTCACCTCCAAAAGTTCTTTTACAGCTCACAAATAAACCATGAACTTCAACATAACCATAAACTCTGTCTGATTTAATTTTTACATTACATTTAATGCACAACTGAAATGCGCAGTGTTTGTTCATCAGAATCACTTTTAACTTTGACCTAAGCCCCATCCTCATATTTTAAGCCACACCCCCTTAGCTGAGTCTGACTAATGTTTAGAGAACCTGGTCTTGTTTGGGAGTGCAAATAAAGAAACTAAAAAAATATTTTTAATCTCTATACTATAAATGCAGGCGGAGCCTGATAGAAAATGTGATTTAAGATTTGTTTTTCCATAAATGTTTACGTTCAGCACCAGAAACCACATTAACAATAACATCTGTTGAGGCGATTCTAATTGAAGGCTATTAGACTCCATTTCTGATTGGCTACATTCGCATCATAGCTGTAGCACTAAACCTTTTACACTTGCTGTAGATAAGAGAATTGTACATTTGGTTAGATTCAAGAAGTTCTATCCCCTTTTTGAGATGTGTGATGTGAAAGTTAAAGCACTCCCACTACAATATCAGAGCTAGCCCCACTGCTTCAGTGCTGTGAACATCTGGCTTCTATATCAAGAGAGTGTTCCCTAACGTTTTCTGAACCCTAACTATCATTTTTTCCTCAATCAACAACCTTCCCTCAACCAACGAGCACCATGTATCAGCAAGAACGTCTCTAGGTTTTGCATGTAACCCTAGTTCCCTGAGGGAACGTGGCGCTTTGGGAACACTCCCGAGTGTTCACGTTTTGAAATAATGTGTGTAATCAGTCAAAAATTGGAAGCTGTCCATTACCGGCAGGGTGAAGTCACAACCAGAAAGTATAAAACGCATACGGAGAGAGGCAGCGTCAGCTTCTGTAAGGAAGTAGGAAGCGCTGCAGGGATGCTGGAGGTGTGGCATAGAGATGCAACGTCTCATTTTTTCAGGGAACTAGGGTTACATACGTAGCCTAGAGACATTATCTTTTAGTAACTCGAGCTGCATCGAAACACTTTGGGAAAAACGTGCCCAACCTGCCTAGTGTGTGTCTGTCAAACACAGCTAGAGGAGGACTGAGGGGCCAGGAGTGGCACTGTGGTCTAGGTTATAGAACCGCACAAAGGTGGACTAACCCGCAACGTTACATGTGTCTTGGAGGGGAACTCCAGAGGACCAAGATTTTGAGGCAGCCACACTCTGGGTGGAGTGAAGGGAGTGGGGAGACCAGAAGACTCATAAGATGATGTGATGGCATTAACAATCCACCTGCTAAGAGTCTGCTTATTACCAGGGAGGCCTCTCTTGGAAGGGCTGTAGCAGACAAGCAGCTGATCAGTCTTTCTCCAAGGACTCATCCTGTGGACGTAGGTGTCTAGGGGCACCTTGGGGATGTAACCCATACAGGAGTACAGAAAGGCACTAGCCATACCTGGGGTAAACTCCATGAAGTAGGGGACCACAGAAAGGGCCTGCAAGTCCCCTATTCTCTTGATGGAGCGGAAGGCCAACAAGAACGCGGTCTTGATTGAAAGGTGCCTCCAAGATGCCTCGGCTAGAGGCTCGAAGGAGGTTCAGACAAAACGACGACCAGGTCCCACCCAGGCACCCTAGGTCATACTGGGGCCTCAGCCTCCAGGTGCCACAGGGAGAACGCGTTACCAACGGGTCTCTACCCAGAGATAGCTCGGCCACGGGGGCGTAATAAGCCGAAATGGCGGGCGCATAGACTTTTCAGGGTGGACGGAGCACATCCACTTGGTGAACTGTCCCTGGAGATAATCCAGCACTGAACCAACCGGGCAGTGGACTGGATCCAGGTGGTGGTTACACCACAAGCAGAACAGACCGCACCTGGCAGCATATGAGCTCGTCATTGAGGGAGCTCTGGAGTGGAGAATGGTTTTTACCACCTTGGTGGAGAGAACAGAACCTCGAAACCCCCTTTGAGCCACAGCCACAGCCTCCACAGCTCCGCACAGCTGAAATATGGCACCCCCAAGCTGGGAAACGAGATCCTCCTTCAGAGGAATCTCCCATTGAGGGTGCTCGAGGAGAGCTACCAGGTCCGCAAACCATGGTTTGCTCGGCCACCTTGGAGCTACCAGGAGAAGATTGACTTCGTCCCGGCAAACTCTCTGTAGGAGACCACCACAGTATTGTCCATACAGACCAACACGTGGTGACCTCTGAGGTGTGAGAGGAAATGCTTCAGTGCTAGAAGCACAGCCAGCATCTCTAGGCAGTTAATGTGCCAGCGTAGATAGGGCCCTTCCCATAGACCTCGGGCGAAGCGGCCACTCATGATCACTCAGCACCCTGTGAGGGACGCATCAGTTGTTAGCATTTAGCAATGAGCGGGGACTCCCAGCACGGGGCTTTGAGATAGGAACCGGTATTGATAAGCTTCGGCCCCAAACCGAACCTCAGAAACTTTCTGTTAGAAGGTAGAATGGATACATGAAAGTACGCATCCTTCAGATCTACCGTGACTAACCGGTCCTCGATCTACGACCTGAGTCTTATGAGAGAGCAGTTCAGCTGACATAGATCTAAGATAGGACACAATCCTCCATCCTTTTTTGGGAACTATGAAGTACTGGCTGTAGAACCCGGACTCTCGTTCTGATGGAGGAAACACCTTGAAGGCCTCCTTCCTCAGGACAGTGTTTACTTCCTGTTCCATGACCAGAGCCTGCTGGTTTCCCACTAGGGTGGGAAGAATCCCATGAAGACGGGGCGGAGGAGACCCGAACTTAATCGAGTAGCCTTACTCTACAGTGTGCAGGACCCACTGAGACACATGAGAAGAGCTTTCCAATCTGAAGAGCTCACTGGAGCTGGCCATGCCCTAAAGCACCGGTGCAATGCACCCCTTCATGGCCGGATCACCAGAACGTCCTATGTCAGGACTTTTGCCTTATCCCTCTTATTAAAGATGACAGTCCTCAGATCTGTCACTTCACAGGGCTTCGGCACAAGGCACCGCGCAGGATCCCTGACAGGGGGAGTACGAGATGCAATGCTTCATTTCAGCATGGCCCTATCCCTGTCAGAAATTTCAGAGAGAGTGAGCCTGAAGTGCCTCTTTGTTGAGACGAGGGTGGCCATGGACCGCTCTTTAGTGGCTTTGAGGGCCAGGTCTGCCGTCCAGCGGAGAAATCAGCTCTCTGAATGTCTTCAAGGCTTGAAAGCAACATTTATGCTTCAGCTACAAACTAAATCTGAAAATGGATGATTTTACATTCCTCTGTCCTTGTGAGGATGTGTGAGGACATGAGGTTTCAGCAAGGTCCTCCTGCTTTCCCCATGTGCTCATAAACAAACAGCATGATGTGAGCTGAGGTGCGAGACTTGGTCTAAAAATGTAGGTGTATTCATCCCCCTCTCTCTCTCTCTCTCTCTCTCACACACAGCTCTGCCGAGGTGTTGGCATTTCCTGCTGTGTGTGAGCCCAATAAATTATGAAGAATTATAACCAAACAGCACCATCCATTTAGGCGGTGTTTAAGGAAGCTCAGCTCACAGAGCAGGGTATGGTTTTATTACTGCTATTACAGAGGAGTGCATTAGGACTTATTTTTATTCCCATTCGCACACCAAGCGCTCGGCCATGCACATCTTTTCAGGAGAAAGTAAGTTAAAGTTTACTGGAGGATGTGAGATGAATGAGCATGCTCACTGGATCATCACAATCATCCAGATATCAAAAAAAGGTCCCAGGTGATGCAGCACCTGAATGCAGATTTATCCGTATTTCTCCAAACTAAAAAAAACAAACTAAAAAGGTCAGTGATCAGTGGGTCAGTGGTTACAGAAAAAAAAGATGATTGGTGATTAGTCATGGGGAACAATAATGACCAGATATTAGTCATTAATGAGAACAATGGTGATCAATGTTTGTTCCACCATGATGATGAGTGATAGGTCTCGAGAGAAAATGTTGATCTGTGTTTGGTCGATGTAAAGGTTGACGGATCTCTGCTCACATTATTGAGGAAATAACAAAAGCGGATTCATTCTGTCACTTCTGCTTTCTAAAGAAACATTGTGGGAAATGTAACAGCTACTATCTAATTATACAGCACTGATCAGACATATCTTCATTTTACCACCAATCAGAAACCTCAAACAAATAGCAATAAAATACTTAACCAGCACGGGTTTTTACCATCTTCATGAACACTGACTGTTAAATGTGTATTAAACCAGCTCCTCACACAAATTGACCTCCACAGCAGAAACCAACAAAAGGTTCCAAAGCAACCTAAATGAAACATTTCCAAACCTTTAAGGAGTTCTTCCAGATCACCACACATACACCCTGGATCATAGGAATAGAAAATCCTGGGAACATGGAGAACATTGATTTTAGCTCCACTTTGAAGAAGGTAAGGGTTTTGAAGACAAAAACCTTGTGTGACCGCTGCGTTATCTCTGGTCATGCATGATTAACGAGTTTTATTTTTGCTTTATAAATGACAGTGGAGAGAATATTCTGAGAATCAGCAGTAAGCTCAGTTATTCATCACAATCTGCCTCCGGTTCTCCGAGCATCACTGGCCTGTTTAAGGTGCTAACTTCCACTTTTTTCTTGCTAGCTCAGCTGAAACCATGTTCTCGGCTGTGTTCCAATCTGACTCTAAATAAAAAAAGGGTGGAAAGAGAGAGGTCCCACCTTTTTTATAAACAATGGCACCAAAATTCCATCCCACTCTGGCACGGGGACTTTTTTTTTTTACGTTGAGATGAATGGTCCGTCTAGTTTTTTACTCACACACACAAAACGCCTTCCTTCTCAATAATCTCATTCCCCTTCAGCTCTCCATTTCATTAGTCTCCTATGGAGAGCTTCTTGGCTGTGTATTATTCTTTCTCCAGCTTTCTGTGTATCTCTCTCTCTCTGTGTGTCTCAGCATGATCTCACACAGCAGGATGGACCCAAGTGTGTGACTTTGTTTCATCACCAGAGGTTTCTGTCCTACTGTGATACTGAATGGTACCGTTCCTTCACCCTCTCGAGCTCCTCCATTCCTACTTTTGCACTTTCTTCCATCACCCTACTTGTTCACTTTTTGACACACAACACACAGATATACTCCCAAAACAAAATAAAACTCCAATAGCAAGTCTCCTCACTGATTAATAAGTTAAGCAGTGGTACTTGTAGGATTTGTAGTTCACACAATAAGCATGCAAGCAGCACTGTTTTTATTTTTAGAACCTGCCTAACAACGTTTGTACCATATTGTCAACTACAGGGCTGAGAATTCTGCAGTGCACTAGCACTTTATTACTCCACAGATTAAGCACTTGTGTCTGGTGCACAACGCTATGACTCGGCTGTATGCCATGGAAATAGTAATTGACTGTAGACCATGGTTCATTCCTAAATGTGGACTACAACTTTGTGACCCAAGTGTGGGCTCCAGCTTTGGGAACCAGTCTGGACCTTGGTGTCCTGAGTGGACCAACAAACTACAGCCCACAGGCCGAATATGGCTCCCACCATTTGGCGTGGCCCTCTGAACAATGCCAGAGACATATTTTAAAATTTGAATTTTACATATATGTTTTACTCAAATCATACCTGGTTAGATAAAAAAAAAAAAAAAAAAAAAAAGTTTGGGGTCTGCTGTAAACTCTGCACCATGGGTTTGGGCAAGCTCTCTTATTGCTGAGAGAGTACTGAAGATGTAGCATGTGCACACAAGCTGTGGTTCTTGAATCTAGAACATGAGTATAAGCAATAGTTCAGGCATCTGGTGTATTTGGTGTGTGAACTACAACTCTGGTAATTGATTATGGAATACAGCAATAGGGCTTGAGTCTGGACTACACTACAGGCATGTGGTTGCAGTCCAAAGTTCTGGTAATTGAGTGCAGAGTGTAGATACATGTACCTGAGAGTTTTTGTTGTCATGTCAGCAGCAGTAATGCCATGGTAAATCAGGGTCTCATTCCAAACCGGATTCAGGGTGTTCTTCAGGGTCTTTGTGCGCAATTTATTGGCCTGTTCAAAGAAGAACAGAAAGGCTGAAGGTCTTAAATCAACAATCATGAAGAAGTGCAAGTACTTTTTAATACTCTATGTGTTTAGGAAAGGAAGAACATTAAACGTGAGGATGGATTTGGACTGTAATTAATATCAACAGTCTGCTACAATCTGCTCAGGAACACAGTTTTTATGAACAGTTCTGCATGTAAGCATCATCACTGAACCTCAACACTGATGGAACTGTAATGATGAACATTCAGTGTTGAGGATGAGGTTCTGTTTAAGGGTCTGGTTCTTCTCAGGGAGTTTTTTCTTCACCACAGTCACCACTGGATCACTCATTATGGAGAAACGAATACACACTAAACTTCTACATTCTTTTATGCATTTATAACCATCTTTCACATTACCTTCTCTTTTTCTTTTCCTGTCCCCAAAAATCAGTTGGCCATCAGAGAAACCACACACACACACACACACACACACACACACTTCATCAAATTGCCTTCTGTCTTTTCGGAAGATTCTGGTCCATGTCCAAAAAGACACACAAACAGGTGTCACGCTCCCAAACTGAAGCTGACCAATTATGGTCCATCTGTGTCATTAACGCCAACACATTTATTAGGAGTCACACACACACACACACACACACACACACACACACACACACACAGCATTCGTTTCTCGTTCTACTCTTGATCTCTTAATATTTCCATTGAATACAATCTTTGATGTCTATGAATAGGGCTATGTTCCAATCCTATCTCCAACATGCCCTTAATCACTTCCCCTTGATTGCGTCCCCTGAGCCGTGTTAAACACCGCATCGCTGCGTAATCAGCTTTAATAATGTGTGAGGAATCACCTCGGCTCCTCTGAAGATCTGAAGCTAGCGGTTATTCATGATTGGGTTAATTGAACTACAGGGATTTAAATCATTAGAAGCTTTATTTACATTCATACATGCAGCCTGATACACCTTTAATGATGAAGCTGCGTGGGCGGGGCTTACTCTAGATGAACTGAGGGGTGGGGCTTACCCTGGATGAACTGATGGTTGAGGTGGCTGAGCTTACCCTGAATGAACTGATGGTTAAGGGGGCGGGGCATACCCTGGATGAACTGATAGTTGAGGGGGCGGGGCTTACCCTGGATGAACTGATGGTTAATGGGGGCGGGGCTTACCCTGGATGAACTGATGGTTGAGGGGTCGGGGCTTACCCTGAATGAACTGATGGTTGAGGGGTCGGGGCTTACCCTGAATGAACTGATGGTTCTTGTCTCTTAACTTCTATCTTTCTCTCTGTTTCTCTGCATCGCTCTAATTCTAGTTCTCATTTTATTTCTTTTTTTCTTTCTTTTCCTCCTCTCTTCTTGTGTTTCCTCACTTCTTTCTATTCTTTTATTCTGTTTCTTCAACACCCATTTTATCTCACCCTCTTTCTACATTCTCTTTTCCCACCAGTCTTTGTGTATTTCTTTTTTCATTTTTATCACATTTTTTCCTCTCTATCCATCCTTTTACTAGTCCTTTTCTCTTCCCTCTTTTTCTTTCTATTAATTCTCATGTTTTCTTTCATCATATGCCTCCTCTTCTTCTCCCCTTTCAATTTTTCTCCTCTTCTCCTTTTCTTCTCCTTTCAATCTTTCTCTTCTCCTCCTTTATTCTTTTCCTCATCTGCTCCTTTTCTCTTGTTCATCACTCCTCCTCGCCTCCTCTCCAATTTTCTTCCTCTGCTCTTTTCCACTCCTCTTCAACTCCAAATCTCCTCCTCTTCTTTCCTCCTTATTTACTCTTCTCTTTCTTTCTTTCTATTTTAATTTTTACTTCTCATTCCTTATTTATCTCCATGCTTTACACACACACACACACACACACACACACACACACACACACACACACACACACACACAGCTGCAGCTTTCCTAAATATTTTATTCTCTGCCTCTTTTCTCTCTTTCTCTCTTTTCTCCTCTCACACCATCCCTCCATCTGGGCCGGGGCAGAAATCCCCCAAGCAGCAGGTGTGTGTGTGTGTGTTTGTATGTTGTACATCCTCTCTCTCTCTCTCTCTCTCTCTCTCTCTCTCTCTCTCTCTCTCTCTCTCTCTCTCTCTTTCTCTCAGTCTCTCTATCATTAATCTGTCTGACCTTCAATGACCTTGAAACAGCAGCACAGCAATGAAGAGATGGTGAGAGACAGACGGATAGAGAGATGGAGAGACAGACAGGTGAGGGAGGGACAGCAGCAGGTGGTTGTCATGGAAACAGCACAGATTGTTACGCGACTCACGTCAACAGAGCATGGGCGAGTGAGTGACCGAGTGAAAAAGAGAGGTGTGTGTGTGTGTGTGTGTGTGTATACATGCCCCACTTATCAGCCCACACAAGGGTTACACACACTGCTGACTGCAGAGCTTCAGCTGATGGAATGCATGCACACACACACACACACACACACACACACACACACACACACACACACACACTCACACACAGAGCCTTTATGGTGGATTGCATTAAAACGATTAAATGTGTGCCATTTATGGATGTGTGTGTGTGTGTGTGTGTGTGTGTGTGTGTGTGTGTGTGTGTGTGCGTGCGTGCGTGCGTTTGTGTCAAGCTTCTTGACTTGTGTGTGTGTGTGTGTGTGTGTGTGTGTGTGTGTGTGTGTGTGTGTGTGTGTGTGTGTATTATGGTTGTCAGAATAAATGTAACTGTAACTACTTAAGTAATTAATAATAATTCTATCATTGTAGAGCAGCTGTAAAACTGGTGTACTGTACAGTGTGGGATTAAATACAAGGAATAATAATTATTTTTAATATAATTGTTTGTTTTTGTTTTTGTTAAAGAATTTGTGTGTGTGTGTGTGTGTGTGTGTGTGTGTGTGTGTGTGTGTGTGTGTGTGTGTGCTGACCTTGCTTGCTCCAGGCAGAAGGTGGAGCTTGACATAGGGGTCAGCAAGTCCATTGGAGTCCATGGCCTTTAGTCCCTAAACACCCACACACACACACACACACACACACACACACACACACACACACACACACACACACACACACACACACCAGGATAAATTATGTTAAACATCTCTTTAAGTGCTTTTGTGTGTGTGTGTGTGTGTGTGTGTGTGTGTGTGTGTGTGTGTGTGTGTGTGTGTTACCTTTGCCTTATGAATAGTGCAGTGAAGGCAGTTGTTTTCCTGATCAAACAACAGGCTAAATCCCAGAGTGCCCAGATACGCTGTAATACACACGCACGCACACACACACACACACACACACACACACACACACACACACACACACACACACACACACAATAGTAGTTTCCATAGTAGCAGTTTGTTGACAGAGTTGTGTACATCACTCGCTCCACTGATGATAAACTGATTATAAAGTTGTTGGATTGTTGATGTGGTGAAGTTTTAATAAAGTACTGAGATGTTACTGTAAGATGTTTAATAGGAGTCTCCACTGTCATTGCTGTGACTTTACTCTAACTTTAGGTTCTCCAACATCTTCAGGACAGAGAAGGTTATACCTCAAAATAGAGAAAACACAGAGAGAGTCCTGAGGGATGAGATGATTTATTATAATTAACCACATATTACTAATAAAGACAAATACTATTGACCTTCATATATAGCTCATGGCCTTCAAATATTATCTCATAGTCTTAAATTATTATATATTATATCTTATGACTTTGAATTATTGTCTTAATGTTTAACTCATGATCTCAATCATTATCTTATTATCTCAAAAGATTATCTCATGACCTTGAATTAATGATCTGATAATCTCAAAAATAGACTCCCAGAGTCTTTTATTTTTTCTCATGAATGTTGTTTATTTTCTCAATATCTCATGGCCTTTCATTAATATCTCATGAGCTTCAATTGTTTTCTCATATCCTCGAAATATCATCTTGTGGCCATGAATTATTATTTTAGACTCAGTTTATTATCTCATAGCCTCGAGATTTTATCTTGCCTCTAAATATTGACGCTCAGCCTTAAATTTTTAATCAGTGGATTTGAACTGAAATATTAAATTGTACTGATTTTCTCTGGATTTCGTGGGAGCTGCTGAGACGGACATGTGAAGGATCAGAGTTATAGAATATGAGCACTTTTGCTGCTGCTGCTGTAGGAATATTCTTGAGATCTTTACACCCACGACAGGAATCTCTTCATCCTCCTCCCCGTGGTTGATGTTATGGTTCACGAGTTTAGCCTGAATTTCACTGCGCTCCTCGAGGCAAGGTCGTGTTCCTTCTGTTCCTCACAACGCTAGATATATCTGGACCTCTGCACCGTCCTCTGCCTCCGTACGCAACACCAAGCTTTTTATTTGCTTATCTGCTCGTTTCCACGACCTGCTCTTGCAGCCATTTCATCAAATAAATTTTATAAATCGATTATTAGATATTCTAAATTTGATATAATCTGTCCAGTAGATGGTAGAAAGGTGGTGTGTCCATTGAAAAACTACTTCCTGTTTACTACTCCACAAACAGAACCTCCACAGAGCACAGAACATCCAAGAAGACCCCCAAAGAACATCCTATTGTTCTCCATGAGCACATATTGTTTAATCATTTATTTTATTATGAAGTTCAGTAATATCTTTGTTTATTTTAATATGAAGTGTAGTGTAGAGTGTACACTCTAGTGATGGTGTAACCTGTAACCATAGCAACCCTGCGGTATGTAGAATCACACAGTGATCAATTATATACTGATAAAAAAGTGACTCACTGTCCTCATCATCAGAGTCGACACCCTCCCTCTCCTCTTCTTCCTCCTGTCTCTCCTCGTCCCTCTCTCTGTCTGTCTCTCGGGGTCGGGGGACAGGTTTCTCCCTGGGCGGAGGGGGCGTGGTCGGGAAGGCGTGGTAACGTGGGAAGAAGTCGGACAGGTTGGGGATGGGCAGGATGGGACCGGGACACACGTTAATGGCAAAATGCTCCTGCATGGAGATCTTCACAGGAGATGGAGGAGGGGGGGCAGAGGGAGGGGACGCAGACGAAGGGGACGTGGAGGCGGAGGATGGAGGGGGCAGGGTGAGATGAGAGGAAGGACCGCCTCCTGATGGGAAGTGGGAGTGGCTGGGAGGAGCTTTGGACACACTCATCTGGACCAACACACAGGAAGGACTGAGACAGACAGACAGACAGACAGACAGACAGACAGACAGACAGACAGACATATGAACAGACAGACAGACAGACATATGGACAGATGGAAAATGACAGAGAGAAAGACAATGATAATGAGACAAATAAAGGGGAAAGGGCAGCAGAGCCAGAGAAGGAAAGATAGAGAAAGACATTTTTAGAACATTTCTAAAACCCAGCAAATGTTATGGGAGGAGCTTATCACACATCACTGCACTGATTGGTCAATTTAATGGTTTATTCTCTGTGTTTATCTAACAGGCTAGGAGAGATGGAGAGAAAGAGAAATGTACATCAAGTTAAATGTAGAATTCAAATGTCAATTTTAGGATTTTTGACCGTTGTGTTTACAATCAATATCAATAATTATTTTTCAGTCGGAAAATAAATCAACCTTTCGTTAGTGCTGACATGTTGGTCAGACAAACGTAAAGCGTTCAGCGATTCATCTAAAGATCAGCCTCTCAAGCTAGTAATGTACATCAGCAGCTCGAGACTTTTTATTTTACAATTTGATTTGTAAATTTCACATAAACAATTCAGAAGTTAAAGTGCGAAATTCATCCCTCTGGTTGTTTGTTTTTCATGTTTTCATTGAAATTTAGGACGGAACCTTCTGATTGGTAGTCACTCCTCCTGTCACAAATGTTTGTGACCCAGCATGACTGACACGGAAAAGACTGCAGGTTTCTGTATGAAAATAGATTTTAAGGTTTTTGTAGAAATATACGTACTAAAGTAGATTTTTTTTTGTGTGATGAGCCTGAAAATACTTCCATCACAAAAACACACCCGTCACAAAAACACACCCGTCACGAAAACAAACCCGTCACAAAAACACACCGGTCACAAAAACACACCCGTCACAAAAACACACCGGTCACAAAAACACACCCGTCACAAAAACACACGGTCACAAAAACACACGTCACAAAACACACCGTCACGAAAACACACCGTCACGAAAACAAACCGTCACAAAAACACACGGTCACAAAAACACACGTCACAAAAACACACCGTCACAAAACACACCGTCACGAAAACACACCACACGAAAACACACCACACGAAAACACACCACACGAAAACACACCAGTCACAAAAACACACCAGTCACAAAAACACACCGTCACAAAAACACACGGTCACGAAAACACACCCGTCACGAAAACACACCGGTCACAAAAACACACCCGTCACAAAAACACACCGGTCACAAAAACAAACCCGTCACAAAAACACACCCGTCACAAAAACAAACCCGTCACAAAACACACCGTCACGAAAAAAACACACCGTCACAAAAACAAACCCGTCACAAAGCACATCTATGACAAGACACACAAATCGCAAAGACACCCCTATCACAAAAACACACCCACCACAAACACACACCTATCACAAAGACATGTCCCCTACACAAAACACACCCATCGCAAAGCCGCATCTATTACAAAGACACACTCATCACAAAGACACACATATCACAGACACACACCCCATCACGAAGACACACCTCTACACATAGACACACCCCTACACAAAGACACACCTATAATAAAGACACACACACCCCATCACAAAGACACACCCCTACACATAGACACACCCATCATAGACACACACCCCATCATAAAGACACACCTATCACAAAGACACAGCTATCACAAAGACACACACCCCATTACAGACACGCCCATCACAAAGACACACCCATCGCAAAGACACACACACACCCCATTACAGACACCCTTCATTACAAAGACACACCCACCATTAAGACATTAATCACAAAACACGCCCATCACAAAGACACGCCCATCACAAGACACACCCCTCATTACAAACACACCCATCATTAAGACATCAATCACAAAACACACCCATCACAAAGACACCATCACAAAGACACACCCCTCATTACAAAGACACACCCATCATTAAGACATCAATCACAAAGACACGCCCATCACAAAGACACCATCACAAAGACACGCCCATCACAAAGACACACCCCTCAATACAAAGACACACCCATCATTGAAACATCAATCACAAAACACGCCCATCACAAAGACACCATCACAAAGACACCATCACAAAGACACCATCACGAAGACACACCATCACAGACACACGCACCCCATCACAAAGACACGCCCATCACAAAGACACCATCACAAAGACACCTTCATAAAGACACCTATAACAAAGTTACCCATCACAAAGACACACACATCCCTACACAAAGACACACATATCCCTACACATATACACACACCATACACAAAGACACACCCATACACAAAGACACACCTATCACAAAGACACACCCATCACAAAGACCAATCAGTAATGTACAGATTTAGAATCCTGTCTGAATATTTTCTTGATCTAATTCTACATCAGATTTATTTATTTTATTTGTTGTTGATGTGAAATTAGAAGAAACAGCACTGTTTACGAACTTTCAGCAAACACGTAAACACACTTTTACGTTTCAGAAACGTGTGAAATGCAGAAGCTGATTTTAGGTTCCTTTGTATATTTACAGCTGCTAAACTGTGATTGGTCAATAAGTGTTTATAGGTGGGGCTTAATAAAGTAACCAGCCTGTGTACCTACACACTGACATCATTACCCCACCCCTTAATTTAACAGCCAATCAGCAAACATACACATTTGCATATTCATTAATAAGACTAAGATTGATAAGTGTAATAATAAGCACACACACACACACACACACACACACACACGCTGTCATATACAGCTACACGTCATCAGTTTAAACCAAACACACCCCTGCACACTGATACACAAACATGAACACACAATAAATTTTATTGCTGATGTACACACACATGAACACGTGTAATTTACACACTTAGTCACATACTCAGGCATGTGGACAATTATGCATGGGCTGGGATTACACACACACACACACACACACACACACACACACACACACACACACACACAACACATATGCCCATAATAAAACGTGTAATAAAGCTTACACATGCATGTAACACACACACAAACGCATTCTCACAAACACACACACCACATTCTTCTCTCACACACGATAAACATCCTCACTGACATGCATGCACACACACACACATGCTCAGTCACACACACAGACATGTGATCAAGACGCATGCACACACACACACACACGCACACACGCACACATACACACACATACGCTCACCCATTTGCAGGCTTCATCTGTCCCGAGGTTCCATCTCGTCCTCTGTCTCACACACACTGAACACACTCCACCGCTGCCGGGAGTCAATATACATCCTCTACACACACACACACACACACACACACACACACACACACACTCTCTCTCCTCTCTCTCTCTCTCTCTCTCTCCTCTCAAATGCACTGCTTATCTTCCTTTCCCACCCTCCTGTTCTCCTTATCTCAGTTTCTACACACACTCGTCTTTCACTTTTTCTATTTCTCTCTTTTCTCTCTTTCTTCCATTTCTCAGTTCTCTCAGATGTTTCTCAGATTCACTCTCTCTCTTTCTGTCTTTCTTTCTCTTTTCTTCTCTCCCTAAACCCTTTCCTTTCTCTTTTCATTCACTCATTTTCACTTTCCTTTCCTTATCCACACTCTCTCCCTCCATTTCTCCACACTCTGTTATCTCACCTGTCATATTCTTGCATTCTCTCTTTCTATCGTCTGTCTCTTTCTCTTACACCTTTTAGTTTGTCCACTTCTCTTTTCTCATCTGTTTTCTTGTTTGCTCACACTTTCTTTTTTTATCTCTCTCTCTCTTTCTCTCTCTGCCATGGTGTGTGTTTGTGTATTTTTTGGTAAATAGTTTGGTAAAGATTAGACAGAAAAGAGCAAGGAGAGAGAGAGAGAGAGAGAGAGAGAGAGAGAGAGAGAGAGAGTAAAAGAGAAAAAGGGAGGCAGACAGACAGATAGACAGACAGACAGAAAGAGGCAAAGATAGAGAGAAAGCGCAAGAGATAAACAGACAGTGAGAGAGCGAGAGAGACAGACATAGATAAAGACAGAGAGACAGACAGACAGACAGACAGATAGATAGATAGATAGATAGATAGATAGATAGATAGATAGATAGATAGATAGACAGACAGACAGACAGACAGACAGACAGACAGACAGTGATAAAGAAACAGACAGATAGACAGAGAGAGACAGACAGATAAAGAGACAGACAGACAAAGTGATAAAGAGACAGACAGATAGACAGAGAGAGAAAGAATGAGAATAAAACTTGTAATAAAGCCCCAAACTAATAACTCTGTACTCAGATTGTGGGTGTGGCCTAATATACTAATGAGAATGTTTGATTGACAGCCTTCTGTCTAAAACCCTGTGCGTGACATCACTCAGCAACAGAACACAAGTTTTCTCCTCCAGAGTAACTTTTATTTTCTCACTTTTTTCATTAGCGTCCATTCGCTAGGTTAGCTTTTTTATTAGCTTTCAGGTGCTTAGCCGTCTCGCTAGGTCAGGTATTTCCTTCAGCGTAGCTTTTATTCTGTAGTCTTTCACTCTTTAACTCTAACTAGCTTGCATTCCATTTTCTTTCTTCAAAGAGCAAACACCTGAAATGTATTTAAAATGGACTTCAAAGGTTTTTTCTCTCCATCATTGATTTCTAGTGGAATAAAATGTGCTTCTGTGCAGAATATCGATAAATCATACAGAACAAACAACTCAGTGCTGCATTCAGCAAAACGTCGCCTCAGCACCCAGAACTTCCACAGTTTTAGTCTGAAGGGAAACTTTTTCACCCCAGTCTCAGGAGAGAAGCCCACCTCCCGCTGAAGTTCTGCTTTACCGCCCTGCATCATGGGAAATATCCTGAGGTTAACATGTTCTATTCACAACACCACAGAAATACATTCATTTGACACTTAGAATCAAGTTTAAGTGCTAGATTCATCAAGCTCTTCATCCAAAACCAAACCTCACCATTAAGAACCTCAACCTTTATCCAAAACCAAACCTCACCATCAAGAACCATAACCTTCATCCAAAACCCAACCTTTCCATCAATAACCTCAACCTTCATCCAAATCCAAACCTCACCATCAAGAACCTCAACCTTCATCCAAAACCAAACCTCACCATCAAGAACCACAACCTTCCTCCAAAACTACACCTCACCATCAAGAACCTCAACCTCCATCCAAATTCAAAACTCACCATCAAGAACCATAACCTTCATCCAAAACCAAACCTCCTCATTAATAACCATAACCTTCATCCAAAACTAGACTTCACCATCAAGAACCACAACCTTCATCCAAAACCAAACCTTACCATCAAGAACCTCAACCTTCATCCAAAACCAAACCTCTCCATTAATAACCATAACCTTCATCCAAAACTAGACTTCACCATCAAGAACCACAACCTTCATCCAAAACCAAACCTCACCATCAAGAACCATAACCTTCATCCAAATCCAAACCTCACCATCAAGAACCTCAACCTTCATCCAAATCCAAAACATACCATCAAGAACCATAACATCATCCGAATCCAAACCTCTCCATCAATAACCATAACCTTCATCCAAAACCAAACCTCACCATCAAGAACCACAACCTTCATCCAAAACCAAACTTCACCATCAAGAACCATAACCTTCATCCAAAACCAAACTTCACCATCAAGAACCATAACCTTCATCCAAAACCAAACCTCTCCATTAATAACCATAACCTTCATCCAAAACTAGACTTCACCATCAAGAACCACAACCTTCATCCAAAACCAAACCTTACCATCACGAACCATAACCTTCATCCAAATCCAAACCTCACCACCAAGAACCATCATTATAAAGAGTCACAGCTGTTTCAAACTGAACCTAGGCATCAAGAACCAGAACCTTCTTCCAAAACGAAACGTCACTATCAGGAGGGGCTTTTGTGACGATTTCACGTCACTGCAGTAATTTCAGTTTTGGGGCAGTTATAACTGACGTGTGTATAAATATATATTAATATTTATTAGGCTTTTTGGTGGATTTAGCAGTCAGAAGCGTATTTATATTTGGTTTTGGGGAAATCCGCAGGCAGGAGGCACACAGGCATTTATATTTGGATTCTGCAGCAGTTTGTGGTCAGGGTGGTATTTATAATACTATTTGGGGCAATTATATGTTATTGGGTTGAGGCATTAGTGTGGGTTATTTAGCATTCTGCTGTATATTTAGCAGTCAGGGGGTATTTCAGTTTAGGCTTAGTGATAATAATAATATTTTGGTGTTTTGGATTTTTGAGGGCCACAGAAACTTATCAGGTAACAAAACCATGTTCTGAGGTTTAGGACCAAATCTCAAATCTAAATATTTCATTTTCAGCCATCGGAACCATTCCTCAGGTTTCAAAATCAATAACCAGCCACTCAGATGTGCAACCAAACCCAGAGTTCCAAAACCAACACAAACATCAGGATTTTAGAGTAAGAACCAAACCACATGTTCCAGAATAAAAAAAAAAACCTAACCTCAGATATGAGCTCTGAGAACCAGACTCTTAATTCCTGAGTCAAATTACCAGATTATTTCCAGCATCAAGAACCAAATCTCAAACATAAAAGCTTCATCCAAACCTCAGCTTTCAACAGCAACACCTGGAGCTCAGGTTCTGAAATCCAGAACCAAAAACCAAGCCTAAGATTTACCATCATAAACCATAACATTTATTCAGAACTAATCTTCAGGTTCTGAAATTAATACCAATGAGTTTTAAAGTTCTTAATAACTAAAGATCAGCTTTCAGTACCAAAGCATCCAAGCATGAAGAACCCTGATCTCCATCTTTGAGGACTATCGTGTTTCTCA
>NC_060900.1:28583665-28586165 GCF_014805685.1 Silurus meridionalis
GAACATTGTCTCTGCCTCCCATATGAACAGTGCAATCGTTGTGTTTTTGAATAATATTGATTATTAAGTCCCCACTAGTTACGCACTTGATATCTTTCAGGAGAATCGTTTTTATGGTTCTTAATGAAGGTCTTGAAGAGCTTCAAGATTGAGGGTTTTGACTATAACATTTTTGTTTCCACTGATTCAGAAATTAAATGTTTTAAATGTGGTCAGTTTGGGCATCTTGTTCGCGCCTGTCCTGAAAGACAGAGTGACCCTGGTGTCTCCGAGCGACCGGGGCAGAAGCAGCTGAGCCTGCTGGAGCTGTCCACCCTGCTGCTGAAAGTGCCACAACTGCTGTTGCACCAGGGCCTAGAGAGCATGAGCCCCAAGATCACTCTGCATACCAGAGGTCCACTAATGACATAACCACCCCAGAGAAGCCCTGCTCGGCCGAACGGGACCAGGAGAAGCCCTGCTTGGCCGAACCGGACCAGGAGAAGCCCTGCTTGGCCGAACCGGACCAGGAGAAGCCCCGCTCAGCCGAACCGGACCAGGAGAAGCCCTGCTCGGCCGAACCGGACCAGGAGAAGCCCTGCTTGGCCGAACCGGACCAGGAGAAGCCCTGCTCGGCCGAACCGAACCCAGTTAAATCAGACGAAACAGGAAAAGTCACAGTGGACTCTGGAGCAGTGCTGGAGCTGCCTGCGCTGGCAGAGGCAGGCACAGGGGTGCAGAACTGTTGCCAGGAGACACCGGTCACTACTCAAGTGCAAGGGGACGGGGGAGACGTGGAGATGAGCCTCTTTTTAAAGTTCTAATTAAGAGAAAGAAGTGATGTAAGGGAAAGGGGAAAAGCAGGCTAAAAAGAGTTAAAGGTAGATGATATATAGTCAGACAGCGAAGATACAATGCCAGACTCAGGCTTTAAATCAGAATCACAGGAGGAACCGTTGAACGTGTTCTATAGCGCTGACCAAGAAATTACAGACCAAGAAATTTTTATTAAAAAAACTGATAACGGAGGTCAATAGGGAGAACTCTGATGAAGAATGATAGTGTGGTGGTTTTTACTTTGTTTTTTTTTTTTTAGCATTTGTTTGTTTTGCTTTTATTTCATTTTAATGAATGGGATCCAGGTTGCGAGCCTTAACGTAAACGGAGCGAGGGAATACAGAAAAAGAGTAAAACTGTATGAACTCATTAAGCAGAAACATTTAGATGTTGCGATGCTGCAGGAGACCCACAGCGACAGCAGTAACGCTGCTGATTGGGTGAAGGAGTCTGACGGGTTGGTGATTTTAAGACACAACACGTCACTTAGTGGTGGTGTTGCCCTGCTTTTTAATCACAAATTTATTCCTGTTTCTTACACTGTAGCGGAAGTTTTAAACGGGAGGCTTTTAAAAGTGATCGCTTTTTCTGAGAATGGGGTTTCAGTGTTTATCTGTGTGGACGCCACCAGTGCAGTGGAGAGAATGACGTTTTTACACAAACTCAATAATGTTCTTTTAAACTGCAGCACTGCAGAGTTTGTAATTTTGGGAGGAGATTTTAATTGTACAGCACACAATTAGACAGGAATCATGCAGAACCTCATTTTCCTTCCCGTAAACACCTGTGGGTGATTGTGGAGGCCCACAATCTCTGTGACATTTGGAGAAATCTAAATAAAAAACAGAGGCAGTACACGTGAGCTCACTCCATAAACAACACACTCTCTCTGGCCACATTAGATCATTTATATGGTTTTAAGCATCAACTAACTTTTTTTTACAAAGTGTTTTATTTTTCCAGTAGGCATCTCAGACCACTGCATGGTTCAGTGCACCATCAGTAAAAAGAACATAGAACCTAAGAGACTACTGGTGTTTTAACACTGCACTTTTAGAAGATGCTAATTTTAGAGTCTTTTTATTATGGAATTGTTTTAAATGTGAGAAGCAGCTTTTAACTCCTACAGCAGTGGTGCGATTTGACAAAAGTGCAAATTAAAGAATTCTATCAACAGTAAACTCTCAATGTCACAAGAGACATTACCAGATCTCTAAAAACACTGGAGATAGAGACTGTGGAACTCCAGCATTTGGAGGCCACAGGAAATCGAGGGCATATTGAAGCTCTCAAAAGTAAATATGCCAAAATGAACGACCTGTTGGACACTGCAGTACAGAGGGCGCTGGTCTGCACACGCTTTAAAAGCATTACAAGTAGTCGTCGACTTACGACCTATGCAACTTACGACCGTTCGACTTTACGACCACAATTGCTGGCCGTGGCGTGCATAATTTCCGGAATCATTTCACAGTACTGCACATATAGTCTACTCTACTTACGACCAAATCGTGTTACGACCGGTCTGTCTGTCCTAATCGTGGTCGTAAGTCGACGACTACCTGTACTGAGATGGATGGTCCTTCCAAGTTCTTCTTCAGTTTAGAACAAAAGAATGCACAGAAAAGATTCATGGATGCTGTGCAAACAGAATCAGGAGATCTCGTGTCAGAGCCTTCTGAAA
>NC_060900.1:28593665-28738665 GCF_014805685.1 Silurus meridionalis
GTCATCCAAGGTCAAACAAAGTCATGTTATTCACAGTGAATTCGAAAAATTCCTTCACTTTTTTTTCATACTTGGCTTCTGAGTTTCCTGTTTACACCTCCACACACACACACACACACACACACACACACACACACACACACACATGCGCAACGACCTGCGAGTGCATGAGTGTGTCCATGTGAATAGCGTCGTGTTACTGAGCAGCGAGACGTTGATGTCATTCGATGCTGTGTGTGAACCTCAGACTAATCGTTATGACTAAAATTACACGCTAAAATGATTTAGTATCGACAGTTAGATCAGCGCTGCCCATGGGATCGGCTCTACTGAGAAACTTCAACATCACGCCACATTCCACATTACAAACGTATGAGATACACACAGGAACTGAGCATGAGGAATGAGTGAGGGATGAGTGAGGGATGCAAGGAGAACACATGAGGAACGTATTAGATACACAGAGGAAAACGCAAAAGGAACACTTGGGGCTCAGTATCCTCAACATCCTCAACATCTTTATATCCAAAATTTTAGAAAAGGTTGTAGCACAGCAGTTATGCTCACATCTGCTTATGAATAACATTTTGAAATGTATCAGTCAGGATTTCGGCCTCATCATAGCACAGAGACGGCGCTAGTTAAGGTGGTAAATGACCTGTTATTGGCCTCTGATCAGGGTTTTGTCTCCTTACTTGTTTTGCTCGACCTTAGTGCAGCTTTTGACACCATTGATCACACTATACTGCTTGCTAGACTTGAGAATGTTGTAGGAATAAAGGAACAGCTCTCTTGGCTCAGGTCTTATTTGACTGATCGCTATCAGTTTGTGGATGTAAATGGTGAGTTCTCCACGCCTATGAGGTAAAGTTTGGTGTTCCTCAAGGATCTGTCTTAGGCCCACTGCTTTTCTCTTTATATATGCTGCCTCTTGGTGAAATTATTCATAAACATGGGATTCGCTTCCATTGCTATGCTGATGACACACAGCTGTATATTTCAGCAAAGCCAGATGAGAGAGATCAGCTTAACAATGTTGAGAAGTGTGTAAAGGACATTAGACAGTGGATGCTTAATAACTTTCTTCTGCTCAACTCAGATAAGACGGAAGTACTTTTACTAGGACCACATGCAGCTAGAAGTAAACTTTCCGATTACGTAGCATCTCTGGATGGTGTTTCTGTTTCAGCATGTACGGCTGTCAAAGACCTTGGTGTGATTATTGACCCGAGTCTTTCCTTTGAGTCTCACGTGAATAATATCACCAGAATCGCCTTCTTTCACCTTAGAAATATTGCTAAGATTAGAAATATGATGTCGTTACAGGATGCAGAAAAACTGGTTCATGCTTTTGTTACTTCTAGATTAGACTACTGTAACGCTTTACTGTCTGGGTGTGCGGTAAGTGCATCAATAAGCTTCAGTTAGTCAGAATGCAGCAGCAAGGGTCCTCACTAGATCTAGGAAATATGACCACATCACCCCTGTTTTAATCAGTCTACACTGGCTCCCAATCAAATCTCGCATTGATTATAAAATATTACTACTGACGTATAAAGCACTCAATGGTCTCGCACCGCAGTATCTGAGTGAACTTCTGTACCAGTATGATCCTCCACGCCTACTTAGATCAAAAGGTGCTGGCTATCTGTTGGTTCCTCAAATAATGAAGACTACAGCAGGGGGCAGATCTTTCTCTTATAAAGCCCCACAGTTATGGAACAGCCTTCCAATCAGTGTTCGGGACTCAGACACAGTCTCAGTGTTCAAGTCGAGGTTGAAAACGTATTTATTTAGTCAAGCCTTTTATCAGTAGATTTCTCTTAGGTAAAGGCACAGATCTGGAGGGAACATGGATATAGAGTGTTTGGTGAACTGGTATATTTGTATGCTGTCGTCCCTCACATTCACACGTTCACTCAGGTTTGTTGACGGTGGTGTGGTGGGTCGTCTCTTATCCCAGAGATCCCTCATGTCTGTGTTACCTTCTGGTTCTCCCTTTTAGTTATGCTGCCATAGCGAGTCTTGCCGGAGTCCAAACTGCACAGTGACATTAACTTTCGTACACCAATAGTTACATAATAATCCATATCCTTCTCTTCCGTCACCCTCTCTCTCTCTCTCTCTCTCTCTCTCTCTCTCTCTCTCTTCGGTCGAGTTAAACATGCTCCTGAGGCTCCAGTGACCAGTGTTCCTGCCCCTCTCCCTCCTTGGATCTTCACACTTCTGTGCAGCTCGGGACGGTCTCTTAATTCCGGAGTAGAACGGGTGCTTTGAGGACGGATTGGACTGTAGTTGGTGTCGGCGGTCTGCTGCACTGACTCGGGAGTGCAGTTTGCTTCTGATCATCATCACTGTACCCCACAACATTGTATATCTGCTTCAAATGGACATTTGGTGCAACCCAGATGAGGATGGGTTCCCTCTTGAGTCTGGTTCCTCTCAAGGTTTCTTCCTTATGCCATCTCGGGGAGTTTTTCCTTGCCACAGTTGCTCATCAGGGACAAACATACTTACAAAGAACATATTTATGTTTAATCACCACATTATCTGTGTAAAGCTGCTTTGAGACAATGTTCATTGTTAAAAGCGCTATACAAATAAAATGAATTGAATTGAATTGAATTGAACATCTTCATCATCATCCTCATAATCACCTCCATCCTCACCATCAAGTTTACTGTCAACATCATCATCATCACCACCACCCTCATCATAACTATCACCATCTTAATCATCTTCATCATCACCCTAATAATCACCACCATCCTCACCATCAAGCTTACTGTCAACATCATCATCATCATCATCATCATCATCATCATTATCATCATCTTAAACATCTTCATCATCATCCTCATAATCACCACCATCCTCACCATCAAGCTCACTGTCATCATCATCATCATCATCATCATCATTACCACCACCACCATCATCATCATTATCATCATCATAATTATCATCATCTTAAACATCTTCATCATCACCATCCTCATAATCACCACCATCCTCACCATCAAGCTCACTATCAAAATCCTCATCACCACCACCACCATCATCATCATTATCATCATCACCATCTTCCTCATCATCCTCATAATCACCAACATCCTCACCATCAAGCTCACTGTCATCATCATCATCATCATCATCATTATCATACACTTGACATCTTTCTGTTTTCTGAATCTTCTGAGTCATAAAGACCCTTTAGATCACCAGTTAAGAAGAAGTGATAAAAATGTTGAAGAACATGTTGGAACACAGTCTCCACTAATGAGAATGGTCACATGACTTATTCCATGGGTTCTGGAGAAATACTAAGAAACTCGAACATCATGCACCTCAGCTCAGCTCTCAAATAAACTGCTTTTGTATTAGTACTAGATTATAGACATGGCACAAATGTGAACGCTCAGATTTGATCTTCTACATTAGGATTACACTCAGAGGAAGGATGGAGAACTTGATGGGTTTCTTTGATGTTTACAAAAATCAATCAGTTGCTATAAAAACACAGCAGAGTCCGAAACAATGAAACTGACTGTGGATCCAATGGAAAAGAAACACATTTCCATGGTTGCCATATCCTCTCCTTTACACACACACACACACACACACACACACACACACACACACACACTCCCGGTTCACCATAACAATAACCAAATGTCCTCACATGCTGGTCTTCAAACTCTGCAATTAACGTGATGCAGGGCTGAACTTCCAGAGCACCCACCTGATGATTCTAATGACGGACTCTCACAGATCAGACACCTTAGATGTGTGTGTGTGTGTGTGTGTGTGTGTGTGTGTGTGTGTGTGTGTGTATACTCATATAGTCAGGTATTGATGTAGGGTGAGTAGGACTTGGGTTCAGTAGGGTTGAGGTCAGAGTTTTTTACCAGGACATATAAGATCTTCCTCTCCAACTCATGGAAAGCAGATCACCCATGGTTTTGGGTCTCCAAGTTCAAGTAAAAGGGAAAATGTCATGCTCCAGCATCCAAAGTTTTCATTCAGAGCTGAGACACTGAGAATTGTTCCATGTCTGAGGTTTTGATCACAATCCTTCAGGAAGATTTCTGCAGCAGTATCTGAGTTCCACTGGTTTCTGCACCAGGTCTGATTTGATGGCACTTCTGGAAATCTTCTGATGTTGAAGGGAAGTAAGCATGATGTGTCTTTCATCTGCTGCATGTTTCCTTGGCTGTCCACTGCATCTACGCTCCTCAACCTCGCCCATGTCTTTGTTCTTCTTCAAAATAATTTGAAGAGCACATCTTGAAGCCCCAGTCTGCTTCGAGAAACTGTCTTCCACAACTTCACCTTAGGAGCAGATTTTGGCTCCTCACCCAGTTTGAAGTTCCTTTACAACTGTTTCTGTTTCTGCTCATAATATCTAAGGGAGTTTTTCCTTGCCACAGTCGCCACGGCTTGCTCATCAGGGACAAATGCACACCATTCACCATCACTGTTGATTTGTGTAAAGCTGCTTTGAGACAATGTCTGTTGTGAAAAGCGCTATACAAATAAACTTGACTTGACTTGACTTGTTTCATTTAAAGACTGGGTTTCAACCTACAGATGAAATTGCTGATCATCAGCACCTGCTTGGTTCATCACACACCTGACTCTCTAAATCTCTTTTATATTTGAAATCATCTACTTCACAGAATATTTCACACCTAAGCTTTTACACACTACTGTATAATATCTGCTCAATAGTAAGTGCACCCCTAATCATCACACCCACGTGTCCTTGTTGAACCCCTCATTCCAGATTTCTTCCTCCCTGATATATTAGGTGTCATGTTTCTGAGAAGGTTCTCTGGACTCTGGTGCATGAAAAGCTTTCCATAGATAAGACACTGGTATTAGGATGTTTAAGGAGACTGCAGACTCCAGTCTGGAAATTTTCTGCGTTAAAAACACCATTTAGATCCTCAATCAAGAAGAAAATAATATAAAAACATGTTATTACAGTCACATGACGGTCACATGACTTCAATAATACTTTGATAATCCGTTCATGGTTAAGCAGAGATTATGATCCGTTTAAGGAATTAGCCAGAAACATCGAGAGCATCTGAGGAACATCAGAGCTCTAAACCTGAAGGTGAGTATGAGCAAAATGAACTGGATCATATTTCTCCAAAAGAATTCCAACATCGACTACTGATTTGATTTATATTTTACGTGCTTTGAATTGAAAACACACGTTCACGCGTCCGAGTTAAACGTAGCGTAACAAACACGCACATCACGCTAGATCTTCTTCTTTTACAGCCGGGTTCCTTTCATAATTAGCTTCTGTCTCCTCTAATACTTTATTGTAATTAATGCTGTTCTGGAGCGAGATTGTGTCTCGGCGGCCGTGCTGACTGGCAGCGACTCGAGTACCCGTGTAATCGTTAGTCCTGAGAACGCGTTCGTCTCATTAAAAGAAGCGACAGGAAGCATATGCGCCGCATTAAAACTGTCCTGCTACTGTGTTTTTGGAAGCGAAAGTAGTTTCAGAAGCTAATTAAAGTTAAAAAGTCATTATTGTTCATTATTAACTTGCGTAGCGTCTTTTGATTGGAAGATCCACACCTGACCTTCTTTCACTTTAGTATTTGTATATTATAGTATTATAGTGTAGTTCTAGGATCGGGTCAGACGGTTGTTGAGTGATTGTTGTTAATGTGAGAATGTGTTTTGTGTTTGTTGTACAAATTATAAAATAGCTGTAGTACAAGAAATACACTGCGATTAATTACACAGTAATTAACCAAAACATTTACTTTCCTGTTTCTGGCGTATTTTTAGTCCCAATTTCTTGATAAATTCTTTAGCAAACTTGCTAAAGTTTGCTAAAGAAATGTACACTTCTAGTTCAGGATCTAAATTGCGTATCATAATAATGTTTTATGATGATCATGGCATCATTTTACGTAAAATGTGCAGTAATGAAAAAAGAATTAATATTAAAATGTAAAATTCTACTTCAGGATCATTATAGTGTATTATAGAGACGGTTTTGAAACATCATGACATTATTTGAGGTGAAATGTGTAGTTAAATCAGTATTTTCTTCCTTCAGCATGTCTCAGAGGAGTAAATCATCCTCCAGTCAAAAGTAAGTGATTTTGAAAGCATGATGTGTGGAAGGTTTACCTGCATGTTCAAAGTCCAAAAATGAGAAACACTTTTCTCTTTTCTTTCTTCTCAGTTCTTCTTCCAGTTCCTCTTCTCCATCAGATCCTCCGTTACGCTCATCTTTGAAAAGCAGCACTAAAGAACCTAAAGATGGGAATCCGAAAAGAAAAATCAGCCAGAGTTCGGTAACGGCGTACACGTCCTTCCTGAACACGCTGTTTGGACAGGTGGGTCATGTCACCACGCCAAGAGACGACTAAAGCGTGCGGATGTTACAATCACTGAGAGAAAGAAAGAAGGTGTATTTGGTTTGGTTTCGAAGCTTAAACTTAAAAATGATATAGTCTTATATATATATATATATATATATAGACAGACGCTGCGCACCTTACGGACAGGTTACGTTCTGAACGATCGCTCGTAACATGAATTTGTTCGTAAGTTGTTACTGTGTTCATTATTTACTACGCAAATTTCTTAATGATGTAAGAGCTATAAATACTATATAATACTATATTATAATAACCAATAAAATATACTTAAACAAATCGAAATAATGTATACAATATTTTGTATTAAGTATTTTTTTTAATTATTAGTAAAAAAGAAAAATTTACTTAAAAAAGATTCATTGGCGCGAGGCCAGTGCGCGTCATGTCGACGGTCTATTTTTTTCAACTCCAAACTAATTTTAATTTGAGGACAGGTTTGTTCGTATCTGCAAAAATCCGTAAAGTGAATATTCGTAAAGTGGTGATAGTCTGTAGAGTTGCTATAGTCCTGGGATTTATCATTAAATATTCACGTGTGAATACGTACAAACGTCAGCATGGAGCTGATACTGGCTTTAAAAAAAATCCAATTCTGAACATGTCGTTCCTCTTAGCTCTACTGTAACTAATCGATTTATAGACTCCTGTTTTGGGCTGCATCCTGAAGCACACACCAGACCACTCAGTAGAATATCCATACATTAAAGTCCTCTATATTATTTACGCACCCTCACTGGTTAACACGTTGGACTTCTGATCTGAAGGTCGTGAGCTCCAACCACCACTAAGCTGCAGCTGCTGGGCCTTTGAGCATGGCCCTTAACCCTGAACTTCTCACTTGTATGAATGAGATCATTGTAATTTGCTCTGGATGAGGGCGTCTTCCAGTAAATGTAAATGTAAATAGTGTGATATATGAGCAGGTATCAAAAGTTTGAAGATTAAAACTAAACTAGTCTCGAAACCTTCTGATATCACCTCGTATGCGGTTATGGATGTGACCCAGAATTAGCGTTGAAGGCCTGGAGATTAATCCGTGGTTGATGCAGCACAACTCGAGTTATGACATGTTTATCCTCACACTGTGTGTTTTTACCAAGAAAAGGTGAACTGTTTACAATCTGATGCCCTTCATCTGTTAATAAACCAGTTACACAAAACAAAATCATTCAAATGCACCTTCTACAACAACATTGGACATTTTGGAAGATGTTCCTATGAACGTTTTTTTCTATTTATAAAATATTAAACTTTTTTTTGTCGCTTGCTGCCTAAAAATAACATTTCATGACTTTCGCTTGAACCTGACACGTCATGTGACTTCAGAATCAGATCAGCGTTAAGTCACGACCCAAAATTCACACTTAATCTGTGATAAAAGCTAGCATGAAGCTAAGCGCTACACGTAACTTGAATCATATAACTATCATTTTCACACTCATTTGTGTATTATTAAATATGTTGACCCACTTATATAAAGATTTATATTCATATCTAATGTTTCTCATCAGAATAAACGCATAGCATTAAACAAACCAAACCCTCAAACCACCAAAATACACAATTCTCTGTCTACTTACAGAACAAAGAAGAAATGAGCTCTGTGTGTGTGTGTGTGTGTGTGTGTGTGTGTGTGTGTGTGTGTGTGTGTGTGTGTGTGTGCACACTTCCTATCAAGACTGAAAGATAAGACGATTATGAGCGTATTAATAACCTGTGACGATGAATCACTCTTAGTGTCCTCACACATTGTGTTTGTGTGTGTGTGTGTGTGGGGGGGGGGTGTGTGTGTGTGTGTGTGTGTGTGTGTGTGTGTAAAACACAATAATGACATGATGTAATGAAAAATGCTGTGTGTGTGTGTGTGTGTGTGTGTGTGTGTGTGTGTGTGTGTGTGTGTGTGTGTGTAAAACACAATAATGACATGATGTAATGAAAATGGCGTGTGTGTGTGTGTGTGTGTGTGTGTGTGTGTGTGTGTGTGTGTGTGTGTTTATAGTTTATTGTAGTACAGTACTGTAGCGTAGCCTAAGCACAGTTTCTCTGCTTGTTTACTGGTCGAAGTGTCCTATGATGCCAAAAAAGGGGCGGAGTTAAAGATTTTCGGGGGTTAAGCTCGTCAAAGGTTTTCCTGATCTCTCGTCGTCTTTCAGCGATGTTCTCGCTCTTTTTTTTTTTAACTCATCCCAGTTCACCACATCGACTCCATGCAACAAATAGATTATAAATATACATCATATAATTCATAAAATCATATAATCCATTAGTTTATTTCCTTATAAGTTTATCTGAAATGAGAGAGTCAGTGGAAGAAACCTTAAGGAGAACCAAACTCAAGTAACCCAGACACATGGGTGACACTAAACATCCATCCATTACAGTTCCATTATTGTTGAGGTTTTCACCTGATCACTGATGGAGACTCGAGTATATCAGTAGGAGAATGCTGAGGATGGAGCCACCAGGAAGGAGGAAAAGAGGAAGACCAAGGAGGAGGTTCATGGATGTGATGAAGGAAGACATGCAAGTAGTTGGGAGGAAAGAGGCAGATGTAGAGGACAGGGCGTATGGAGACGGATGATCCGCTGTGGTTCCCCCTAATGGGAGAAGCCAAAAGAAGAAGACTGATAGAGACTTGAGTGTAAAACTGTTCATGGTGATTGTAGACCAAAACCATTATAGCAGACTGTTTATCTTAATTACAGTTCAAATCCATCATCCTGGTCCTTGAGTTTAAACTTCACAGAAACCTCATGGATCTTCAGATAGTTCATGTGAAGAACATCCTCAGCAGCAGAGAGTGGTCTCCAATGAACTAGAATAAGTGCATCAGAAAGATAATGTAAGCTGACATTCTATAAATATATCCCATCCCTGAGGAGAAACTTCAGAAACACATCAAATCTGGATAAAATATAAAATGTTATAAATCGGAAGTTGGAGTAATGAATGAAGATCAGCAGCAGTGCTAAGAAGCTCGCATGAAAGCCCGCTGAAACACCTCCATGTCTCGGTTAACTAATTAACCAACAGCAGATAAAACACACACACACACACGAGTTGGTGGGCTTTAGTAGGACTAAATACATGAGTCCATCAGGAAGCCTGTTAGATGTGATTACCCAGAATTCCCCAGTCTGAGACGCAACACATAACTTACCTTGAAAAAAGAAAAAAGGGGGAGGAGTTAAAGAGAAGGTGAAGGTATGTGTGTGTGTGTGTGTGTGTGTGTGTGTGTGTGTGTGTGTGTGTGCGTGTGTGTGTGTGTGTGCGCATGCTGTAAAAAGTCTTGCTATTTCATCATGTTAGTCACAGCATGTGTGTGTCACTGACGTCAGGAACAGCGAAGCATGACATGGTGTTATCCAGTTAGACAATCTGTGTGTGTGTGTGTGTGTGTGTGTGTGTGTGTGTGTGTGTGTGTGTGTGGTCTTTCTGTCTCATTTCTTGTGTGTGTGAATTTTCCGCACTTTCTCTCTCTGATCAATTTCCTCTGTCCTATTTTTTCACTCTATTTATCGCCCCAGAGCTCCTTAGCTTCTCTAAATGAAAATGAAAAACAAAATGTGCCCTGTGTGTGTATGAGAGAGAGAGAGAGAGAGAGAGAGAGAGAGAGAGAGAGAGAGAGAGAGAGAGAGAAATGGTGAATGGTGGTAAATAGTGAATATTTATGGGTCACATTTTCTGGGACTCAAATGATTTTCATATTTAGTTTGTGTTTGTCATAAATCTCTTTTTTTCCTCCCTCTGTCCATCTCCTTTTCCATCTCTCTCTCTCTCTCTCTCTCTCTCCCACCCTCTTCATCTCTCTCCCACCCTCTTCATCTCTCTCCCTTTCTCCCTACTTCTCTCTCTTTCTCTCTCTCTCTCTCTCTCTCTCTCTCTCTCTCTCTCTCTCTCTCTCTCTCTCTCTCTCTCGTTCTTGGGACAGGACAGAAAGCTGATGCCGGAGGAGTTGGATGGTGAGTGTGTGTGTGTGTGTGTGTGTGTGTGTGTGTGTGTGTGTGTAGAGGATGTGTAGAGAACTCCTCACTTGTGTAAACATCTTCACTGAGAGATTTTCACACCACATTTCTGCTGCTGAGTTCTGGATCCTGATTGGTCAGAAGGTGTTGATTATTTCTCTTGAACAGCAACTCTAACAGTAGTGCGGGTTTATATTCTCAGTCCGATACGTCATCGTTTCCATAGCAACGGCTCGTCAACGCGGTGGCGTTTTGTTTAACGAGGCGTGTATGGAAGGAGTCTCTTGTGTCAGAGATCAAACCGTCAGTTTGGACAGAGTCTTCAGGACAGAGGGGTGTACGCTTCACACGATGAAACCAGAATAAAGGGAGAACAGGGAGAACACACACACACACACACACACACACACACACACACACACAGCAGTGGTGTAAAGTACGATGTGGTATGAAAAAGTTTGGAGACTCGCTCTGTTCACAGGAAAACACTTTAATAATCTATGCTTCCAAATGATCACCTTTAAAATAGTCCTCCTACACAGTAATGCAGCTCCCAGTGTTCTTCTGGAATGTGTCCTGAAAGTCTTCCTTTAGAAGAAATGGACAATGCTGTCAAAACAGCAAGCTGGATCTTCATCTTTGGGAAGAGGGTGAGATCCACAGATCTGGCGATTAGTGTGGGTGCGGAAGTGAGATCCTGTTGTTTCCGGAGCTCAGTGACAGGGTGCACACGTGATCAGGATAGACGTGGTAACGCACGTGGTCAAAACATCAGCGGTTGCACAGCTCCTGATGTACACAGGACAATATCTTTTGGAACACTGTGACTGTGCGTGCAGCCTTGTGCTGCCATCTGTTGGTGTGTTACAAAATATTAAATATTAACAATTTTTTATACTGCTTCGTATAGAGAATCTAAAGATGGTTAAAAGATCTCAGATTGAGCAGAACCACTAATGTGTGTGTGTGTGTGTGTGTGTGTGTGTGTGTGTGTGTGTGTGTGTGTCGTTTAGAGCTGCAGCTAGCCTTTAAGGAGTTTGATTATGATCAAGACGGATATCTGCACTATAAAGATGTAGCAGACTGCATGAGGACGATGGGTTACATGCCAACAGAGATGGAGCTGATCGAGATCATCCAGCAGATCAAGATGAAGTGTGAGTGTGTGTGTGTGTGTGTGTGTGTGTGTGTGTGTGTGTGTGTGTGTGTGTGTGTGTGTGTTTTTCACAAACACACACATTGCTAGTGGTCATGAAGATCATGATAGAGCGATTGCATTAAGCAGCTTATTGTAGTTTATCGTTTGATTTAAAATTGAAATCAAATACATTAACACACACAGAGGAGTGTGTATGTGTGTGATGTGTGATATGTGTGTGTGTGTGTGTGTGTGTGTGTGTGTGTGTAGGGGGCGGTCATGTGGATTTCGATGATTTCTGTGACCTCATGGGCCCGAGGATGCTGATGGAGACGGCTCACATGGTGGGAATGCGAGAGCTGCACTGTGCTTTTAAACAGGTGAGACTCAAAAAGGCGTGATGAAGGCCTTTTTTTTACCCATGTGACAGTGATGAAGAAGGACATGAGAGGAAAGGATTTCTTCACTGGCTGGCTCACTCCTGGCTGGCTCGCCAAATGTACAGATTCAGATAGAGATTTTCTGTTCACCAAATGATATTGAACTTCTGTAATGTTTCCTGTGAGGTGATTCTATATGCTAGTCACATCCCAAAGTAGCATCAGTCCCTGCTCCTGGGCAGAAAAAAATGCTGGTGGAACTTTTAGTTTCAGGGTCACTGATTTCATGTTTTTTTTTTTACATATTAATGGAGTTGAAATTTGATATAGTGACAGTAATAACAATTCTGGTCGCCTCAGAGCCAATCAAAGCCTCCGATTCCGATCACTTGTGATCCAGGAATAAGAGTTTCTTCTGACTTTCTTCAAGAGGAACTTGTAGTACTTTCTCACTCTGTTGAGTTCATTTCGCTACTTGGAATCAAAACAAATCTTTTTGGTTCTTCTGTTCCCTCAGATTCAGCTTTTAATTTAGAAATTAAAAATGACTAAATTTGGTTTTGGATAACAGACCAAAACCAAATGATACCACATGATAAATGTACCTGAGATTGAACCAAAATCCTGCTGTGCATCCTGAGTGTAAGTGGTACAATCTCTCTCTATCTCTGTACCTCAGTTTGATTGTAATGGAGATGGAAGGATCAGCTTCGAGGA
This sequence comes from Silurus meridionalis, assembly GCF_014805685.1. Taxonomy (NCBI): domain Eukaryota; kingdom Metazoa; phylum Chordata; class Actinopteri; order Siluriformes; family Siluridae; genus Silurus; species Silurus meridionalis. The sequence continues at coordinate 28,606,282 of NC_060900.1, forward strand.
GCTAAAGGAGTCGATGAAAACACTGCTAGGTGAAAAGCTGAAGAAGGGAGAGCTGGAGGAGATTCTGTCTGACATCGACCTCAACGGAGATGGAACCGTGGATTTTGATGGTGAGGAACCATGATGAGAAATTACACAGGAGATGTTCTGGTCATTGTGAGAGACTAGAGAGGATTATGGATCAACACAGATGATTGTGGATGATTTATCTGAGATATTTTGATGAAGGCATTTCCCTGGGTTTTGGTGGTGATGTATTGGGATTGGTCTGCAAGTTGAGGAATATCGACTGGTCTGGTTGGATCAAAGTGTTACATTACTCATCTGAGCAGTTTCTTTAGTCTGAGGGGAGTCGGCAGGATTACACAAATTGGCATCCACCAGGGACAATAATCCTTATTAGAGAGTGGGGGGGTGAGTAAGGTGTAAGGTGTAGAGATGTAACAACCCCAGTGAAGGAGAGTATGGGGTGAGTGTATAAAAATATTAGAGGTGGCCTTCTTTACTCCTCTTTCAAACATCCAAGATGTGTACCTTTTCGTCCTCAAATCTCTATTGGACAGAAAAGACAGATGTTTGAGAAAACAGTAAAAGAGGCCGTCTATGTCCAGGTGGAAAATCCTTTTATTGTATATAATTATTATATAACGGGAGGAGAAATGGTCGTGATGTAATATAAGGGGAGTGGTTTTGGTGCTGATGTAATACAATGGAAGGGGTTTTGGTGATGATGTAATATAAGGGGAGTGGTTTTGGTGCTGATGTAATACAATGGAAAGGGTTTTGGTGATGATGTAATATAAGGGGAGTGGTTTTGGTGCTGATGTAATACAATGGAAGGGGTTTTGGTGATGATGTAATATAAGGGGAGTGGTTTTGGTGCTGATGTAATACAATGGAAGGGGTTTTGGTGATGATGTAATATAATGGGAGGGGTTAACATGACATATTTACACTGGAGACTCCTTCTGAAGATGTTGCACTGACAGAAATCACCACTGGAGTGTAACACTTCTCTGTGAACTAACTGTTACTATGGAAACAACACCACAGAGTGCATTAATATAAACCTGCACTACTGTCAGCGCTGCTGTGAGGGAGGATTAATCACCACGTTCTGACCTTTTCATCTTCCCTGTGCTGGAGTGTGGAGTGTGTTGATATGAGGTCCGATGTTAATGACAATGTGTTTGTGTGTGTTTGTGGTACAGAGTTTGTGATGATGCTCTCGGCTCGGTGATCTCCTCCTGGGGCTTCAGAAGAACCGTGTGTTTATTAGATCTTATTCTGCATAAAGATGTGAGGCATGTAGTATAGAAAACAATAATAATATTTAATACATTTTGAAAAAGTATTGTTTAACAAGTGAATTTATGTTCAATATAATAAAACTCATTTTTATTAATATTAAACTAACACACATTATATTCCTGTAGTAATGTCTTTTTTGTACACCGAGGTGTGTGTGTGTGTGTGTGTGTGTGTGTGTGTGTGTGTGTGTGTGTGTGTGTGTGTGTGTGTGTGTGTGTGTGTGTGTGGTGCCACCTGGTGGATGAGAACGGTTCTGTCTCAGACACACACACACACTCGAGAGTAAGAATAATTTGTAGTTTTATTTTTAAATTAAAATTAACATAAATATCCAAGCAAAAAAATCTAACAAACAAAAAGCACAGTTTTGTAAAAAAAAAAAAGAAAACAGATTCCTGTCGATTTGTTAAACTGTACACATCCAGTAAGAAGAAAAAGAATTCATTCGAAAACCGTTATTACGCAGAACAAAAAGCGAAATTATTTTAAGGCAGAAAGTGTTAGTGCGTTACTGCACCGTGTGGAAAATATGCAAAATCTTTCCTTCAACACAACAATCCTCCTCTCACCCTGTCCTCCTCCTAATCTCTCCATCCACAATATATAAAAACTAAAAATACCTAAGGCTCTGTACAGCACTGGAACACGACTCGGACCTTCCCAGGACTCCGAGGCTTTAATACTCTCATGTATGGTGGATTTCCCACATGACACTCGGGCTTGCGAACGCTCCCTAATGCTCACATAATCAATATTAATGAATAGTACATTTCTATAAAAACGATGAGATTTGGAAGTCCGTGTTCTGAGCAGGTGTGTGCTGATACACATCCTCATCCTCACACTGGGGTTCGGTTCACAACACACACTCTCACGGTTTAATTACACAAGAGCTTCACTAAAATCACCACGTGAACATTCTGAATGAAAATCTACACAAATCAAATCTCACAATTCATTCAACTGTTTACGTTTCCAAATTTACTGTTATTTTTAATTACTAAATAATTAATGTGAAAATAATTTAACAGTAAGATCATGTGTACTGGAATATTTAGAGTAACAGTTCAATGTGTTAGAAATTATTTGAAATTTCATATTTTTAAACATTTGAATTTTCTTTTTAAATGATCAATAAATTGAAAACTAATTTAACTGTCAAATAAGTAGATCAATAAAAAGTATTTAAAATTTACATTTTATATTCAAGAAAATTATTTTACTGAGTATTTAGACTGTAAAGGCTGTTTATACAATAATGTTGATAATTTCAGTGTGTGTGTGTGTGTGTGTGTGTGTGTGCGTGAGTAAAAGACCCGGGCATTTGTGATGTTGAGGAAGTGAGGTTCAGCACACACACACGACTCGGAGTAGTGCAATCTCATAAACACTGAAGCACTTTGAGCACAGACGTGACGACCTCCACATGTAACACTGCATTAATACAAACATGCTGATCACACGGATTAAACATCAGACCTCAGCTTCATCATTCAGGAGTCACAGATTTCACCTTTTATCACAAAAAAACCAAGAAAGAACTGGGATTTACATTTGCACCATTCTTCATCAGAAACCCGTAATAATAATAATAATAATAATAATAATAATAATAATAATAATAAATGCTTTGGGAATTAATTTCTGAAAAAATAAAGATGTAGTGGATTTTTTTAACATGTAAAAAATTGCACCCTTTTTTTTGTTTTATTATTCCTTTGTTTTTTTGTTCTTTTGAATTTTATTCACGTATTTAATCTTTATTAAGATTATTACTCATCTGTTCGTGTAACAACACTGGATGTGGTCACAAAACAGCAGAATAAATTAATTTACCCCTATAATTATTATTATTATAATTATTATTATTATAAATCTAAATCCTGGGTCAGAATGTCAGGAATCGTCTCAGGCTGTAATAAGGCAGTTTCTGTACATATTGTTTAATTGGGATTTTTTTTTTTTTTTTTTTGCATTCGTGCTGGGTTTTTTTTTATATAAAATTAAGGCATAAATTATATTTCTTTTTCTAGCATTTTTTCCATTCAAATTATTTTTTAACAACAATATGTTTTATATTGAATGAACGTGTATTTTTCTTCCAGAAGTAACTGATGCTGACGGATATTCAGTGTGAATAAAAAGCTCCTCCTGCATGCAGAGGGCGCTATTGATAGAAAGGGAAATTATTGGCACTTGACTGCATCTTCCAATGTGTGTGTGTGTGTGTGTGTGTGTGTGTGTGTGTGTGTGTGAGAGAGAGAGAGTGAGAGAGTGAGAGAGAGAGAGAGAGAGAGAGAGAGAGAGAAACAGGAAGTCAGCTGCAGGAGGTGTGAGATTCTCTGTGAAGTAAACATGCTTCAGCTACATAAATATACATTTCCCTAGATAAGGTCGAAATGTTTCACAATCTTACCAAAGGGTGCCAATAATTTTAGCACAACTTCGATGTGCTGTAAAAGTGATCTGGGTCAGGATCTAACGGTTTCTGTACATCTCTGTCTGATCTCCGTCTAATCTCTCTCTAATTCAGTCTTTTTTTTCCTTTTTAAGTGTATTTTTATAAATATGAGAAAAATGATCAGCATTTGGGATTCATTCAGAAAACACACACACACACACACACACACACACACACACACACACACACACACACACACACACACACACACACACACACGAGTGGATGAGAGTGTGTCAGGACTGTTTCTGTGCTAATATAGGATGGCACAGTGTGTGCGTGTGTGCGCGCGTGTGTGTGTGTGTGTGTTCTACTGGTGAGCGTTCTGCAGGTATGCGAGGATGTGCTGGATCTTAACCAGACGTTCTCTGAGGGTCGTCATGGAGAGAACCGAGAGCTGATAACGAGGATCCACTGGGAGAACCGCCAACAACCACCAACAGCATGCTGGACCATTAGGGCTGGACTGTAGGAGAGAGAGAGACAGACTGTGATTGGCTGGAAGTTCAGGTGTGAATAGTGGATTGTGATTGGCTGGAAGTTCAGATGTGAATAGTGGATTGTGATTGGCTGGAAGTTCAGGTGTGAATAGTGGATTGTGATTGGCTGAAGGTTCAGGTGTGAATGGTGGATTGTGATTGGCTGGAAGTTCAGATGTGAATAGTGGATTGTGATTGGCTGAAGGTTCAGGTGTGAATAGTGGATTGTGATTGGCTGGAAGTTCAGATGTGAATAGTGGATTGTGATTGGCTGAAGGTTCGGGTGTGAATAGTGGATTGTGATTGGCTGGAAGTTCAGGTGTGAATAGTGGATTGTGATTGGCTGGAAGTTCAGGTGTGAGTTCAGAGTGTTGGTAGTTTGCGTTTATCAGGTGAATCTAAATGAATGCACTGTTTATAAACACCTGTAACCATAGTAACATCCAGTTCCAGTTCCATCCCTAGTGACACACTTCTCCATTTCCTAATGACCTCACTGACCTCCTTAGAGGAGTTTTATATGTGGTGGAACTTCTGTGGTGAATACGGGGATTTTGAGAAATGGTTTGAGGTCATGGAATGGAGAAGAAAACGATTAAATGAGAAATAGAAGGAAAAACGCCAAACGCTTCACTACTATATCAAGGCTTTGGCGTTCTCTCGGTGTGTAGGATTTAGAGCAGCGGAATTCGTTATCTAACAAAACACAAAAACGTGTGTGTGTGTGTGTGTGTGTGTGTGTGTTACCTGTATATCGTTCTCTTTCTCAGGCATGGGTCCAAAGTGCTGAAGTATTTGGTTCCTAAATCGGTTCTCCAGTGCATGAAACCAGACGCTCGCCTGATTATACACCTGATCGTAGAGGTCCTGCAGCTTCAGCTCCTCCTTTCCTTCCACCTTTCTCACACACACACACACACACACACACACACACACACACACACACACACACACACACGACTCATTTGCACCAATTTATGTTTATATGTGGCCTTACTATGAGAGTGTGTGTGTGTGTGTGTGTGTGTGTGTGTGTATATATGTGTGTGCGCATGCTCACTCTCTGGTCCTGCAGGTATTCGATGTTAGCGATGTAGTACCCGTCCCTCATACTGCGTGAGAGGACACGGAACCGTTTTCCTCCAAACGTGTCGACGACAGAGCGGCCGTCTGGCAGGAAGTGCACATTACGGATATGCAGCATGCAGCCGAAATCTGCAAACCTGAAACACACACACACACACACACACACACACACACACACACACACACACACACACACACACACACCTTTAATACACACTCAGTATTTTTCAGTCTTTCACACACACACACACACACTTTTAATACACTCAGTATTTTTCAGTCTTTCACACACACACACACCTTTAATACACACAGTATTTTTAGTCTTTTCTCACACACACACACACACACACACACACACACACACACACACACACACACACACACACACACACACACACACACACACACACACACACACACACACACACACACACACACACACACACACACACACACACACACACACACACACACCCTTTTGCGTGTCACTGATGCACATGCCAAACTGTTGTGTTCGGTCTCAATGCAGCGGCGGATCATGAGACGGTACCGAGGCTCGAACACGTGCAGAGGGCAGGGGACTGTGGGATACGCCATCGCACACACGAAGATAGGAACGTTATTCTCTAAACTGAGAAAGAGAGAGAGAGAGAGAGAGAGAGAGAGAGAGAGAGAGAGAGAGAGAAAGTGTTTGAACAAACCCTAATTCTTGTGTGTGTGTGTGTGTGTGTGTGTGTGTGTGTGTGTGTGTGTGTGTGTGTGTTGCTTACTCAGAGAGCTCCTTCGTTTCATCGTTGTGGATCTTCTGTCTCACGGCGTGCTCCTCAGACATGTAACGCTTAATGATGTCATCGAGCACACGTGTGATGGAGAACCTCCGAGACGCCAAGTACTGAAACACACAGCATCATTATTATTAGGGCCCGAGCACCGAGGAGAAGGCCAGAATGGCCTGCACCAGAGGTGCGAAGCCCTATTGTTTTCCTTAGAATTTATTATAATTTTTTTTATTTTTTATTTTTTTACACACATTGGTCATTAGAGGTCCCTTAACATACTCGAAAACTCTTGAAATTTGGCACACACGTCAGAGTCCTTTGTCACTAGGGCCGTACAAAGGCTGGTATACAGGCGTGGCAGGGGGGCTCTGTAGCGCCCCCTGTAATGTAAAAACAAATATTGGTGCACAGATCAGGCAAACATGTACGCACATGAACGAGAGTTGGTAGGCATATAGATCTCATCGACCCGAACAACTTTCACAATCAAACCTATTAGCTCCGCCCAACAGGAAATCGGCCATTTTGGATGGTTTTAAAAGTGCATGTGGTGAACTTTTAAATACTCCTCCTAGGGAATTCATGCGATTGACATCAGAAGTGGTGAACATGATGCCGAGACATTGCACTTGCTAAATTGTGAAGAGATTTTTGATATTTCGAACGGTGCTGCCATGGCGAGGCGACAAATTTATGGCGAATTCAGAGAAACAGGAAGTGTCTAATATCTAAAGCAAAAAATGTCTTATTCGGATGACACGCAGTGTGTATGTTCGCCAAGGATTCCGATCGCATCGATGTGCCTATTGTGAATCTTGGACATAGCGCCACCAACAGGCGCCAGGAAGTGTGTCAGTCACAAAGGTGGATTTTTGACAGTTGCATGTGGTGAACTTTTAAATACTCCTCCTAGGATATTCATGCGATTGCCACCAAACGTAATCAACATGATGGCGAGACATTGTAGATGATAATTTGCAAAGTGATTTTTGATATCTCGAACGCTGTTCTCATGGCAACGTCAAACTTACATTTTATTTCAGGCATATTTAAGGCTTTTGGCGTGCTTAGATTAACTTGAAATTTAACACATACATCACATTTGTCAGCTGTTAAGTGTGTCCAAAAATTGTCGGACAAGGGTGTGTCTCTTAAGTGGCCCACTAGCGCCCCCGTTTGTCTAAAATGTGAGGTTTCTTTTACTTACAGTCCCCAAATGGGTCAGTAACAACATAAAACAGTCCACTGATATTTACCCACTTGATGCACTTGCACACCGTGCATTGTTTTCTGGGGGGCACCGTATAGCGATACACAAATGTGCGAGGGCCCGCCATCGCTGCTTGCAGCTATATTTATTATTATTATTATTATTATTATTATTATTATTATTTAAAAACAAAACTAACTAATGAATAAATATTGTAATTATAATATTAGGCAAAAAAATGATAAAATCCTGAGAATTATTTAACTACAGTGAGATAATTATACATTTATTACAATATTTACTGTTTAATAATATTTCATTTAAATAAAAATGCTTTATAGATTCTTCATATTAATATAAAGCATTTTATTAATATAACAAAATATATTTATATATATATATTTTTTTTATATATTTTTTTTAATATATTTTAGCTGAGAGCAAAAAAATATATACATTTACATCTTTTTTATACTTAATTAGTTGAATAATTTTATTCTCAATTTAAACCTTAATTACATATTCATTTTATGGTCAGTAAAATGTTGTTATATTTTAGTAGTATTTATTATTATTTATATGTTATTTAATATATAGTAAGTATATTAATATTATTATTATTATTATTATTATTATTATTATTATTATTATAAGTATTAGACTCTTTCCTGTCAGCTGAATTCACTTCAGATGGATATTTATAAATATTTCAGATTAATTTTGTATGAATCTGAAATCTGGATGATGATTGGTCGGCTGCCGTAATGACATCAGCAGATATAGTAATAGTTGGAATAATAAATGGTTCCAGAAGAATAAACGCTAAGCAGCTGTGTGATAATCGTGGTGGTGTGTATGAACCCTCACCAGCCTGAGACTCTCTTTACACAGAGGACACTGAGGGCTGTGATCTAAACTCCTCAGCAGGCAGTTCTTACAGAACGAGTGTCCACACGGAGTCGTCACGGGGTCGTAGAACAGTCTAACACACACACACACACACACACACACACACACACACACACACACACACACACACACACACACACACACACACACACACAGAGAGAGAGGGAGAGAGAGAGATCAGCTGTAGCTTAGCTGGAACTATGTTGTTTAGTATGGTTATCTGTACCGGTCACATGGTCAGTACCTCATACACAGTGAACACTCGAAGTCAGAGGGGTCGAGCAGATCTCCTGGGACTCGCAGGAGGACTTTCTCTTCGTTGCTACACACTGATGCTGCTCCACTCACTGCAGTATGTGTGTGTGTGTGTGTGTGTGTGTGTGTGTGTGTGTGTGTGTGTGTGTGTGTGAAAAGAAAAGAAAGTAAAATTAACTCCACAGAAGCAGTTAATGGTGGTTCAATCCCCCGTGTCCGTCCCCTGATCACTACGGCTTTAGTTTCTAGATGATCAAATGTACGAAGAGAAAAGAATTGCAGAGGAAGCTAGCTACAAGGTGGCATCAAAAAGTTCCAAGAATAGTTTTGTAACAAATCAACAGATGGCAGCACGAGGCTGCACACACAGTCACAGGGAGCACCGACCTTTATAGCCATTGTGCCAAAAGACATTGTTCTGTGTACAGCCGTGAGACTGGTGCTGTTCTGACCACGTGCGTTACCACGTCTGCTCTTCTGACCACGTGCGTTACCACGTCTGCTCTTCTGACCACGTGCGTTACCACGTCTGCTCTTCTGACCACGTGCGTTACCACGTCTGCTCTTCTGACCACGTGCGTTACCACGTCTGCTCTTCTGACCACGTGCGTTACCACGTCTGCTCTTCTAACCACGTGCGTTACCACGTCTGCTCTGCCACTGAGCTCGTCCTTACACCGGAGTTTCTCTCCAGAAAACAACGTGAACCTCCGCACCCACACTACTCGCCAGATTTGCGGACTTCGTCCCTTTTCCCAGAGATGAAGATGAGCTCAAAAGTCGTCGTTTTAACACCATTGCGAAGATTCTGCGTAAATCAGACACGTTCCAGAAGAACACTGGGAGCACTGTATTACTGTGTAAGGAAACTATTTTAAAGAAGAAGAAAAAAAAACTACTATAACGATGTCACACAGTCCCACGGCTGCTGCTAGCTAATGTTTAAGATGAATTACAACAAAAATAATCAATAAAATAAATATAATAACTCGTGTCAGCTATCAACAGTTACCTCCTCAAATCAGGGGAGGTGTGTGTGTGTGTGTGTGGGTGTGTGTGTGTGTGTGTACGAAGTGACTCACCTCCTTGTTTTTTGTGTTTGGAGTCAGCGGTTCCCACCACTTCATGCCCCGCCTCCAACCCTGACAGCTTCCTCTTCAGCAGCGCTCCCTTATCTCCCAACTGAGGGGCGGAGCTAACCCGCTTCAGCCCCTCTCCTCTGGCTCCGCCCACCGCGTGAGCACGTAGAGACTGAGCTCTAATTAGACCCGAGGGCTCGGAACACTCCTCGAGCACCTGAGGGACATGAAGAGCGCTCTGGGTCAACACGCTAATCTGTGTGTGTGTGTGTGTGTGTGTGTGTGTGTGTGTGTGTGTCAGACTCACCTGCACACTCTCACACGTGGGAACTAGGAGAGCACACAGGATCTGCAGAGAGAATAAACATAGCTGACCAATCAGAATCCAGTCTGTCATTATGTGATTCGTATGTTTTTGTTTGTTTGTTTGCGTACGTTTTCCACTTCCTGTCTGGCCTCCAGGAAGTTCTGATCCACACAGAGACACTGCAGGAAGAGTTTCACAGACTCGTCCACTCGACCCATTTCCTTTAACAGCTTCGCTTTACAGAACACCACCTGCACATGAGAGAGAGAGAGAGAGAGAGAGAGAGAGAGAGAGAGAGAGAGAGACAGAGAGTGAGGTGAGGGTGAGATGGGTATGTGATGAGGAAGGTGAGGGTGAGACAGGTGAGGGTGAGATGGGTACGTGAGGGTGAGACAGGTGGGGATGAGACAGGTAAGGGTGAGACAAGTACGTGATGGGGAGGTGAGGATGAGAGGTGAGGTGAGACGGGTACATGATGGGGAGGTGAGGATGAGACAGGTGAGGGTGAGGCAGTGCGTGATGGGAAGGTGAGGATGAGACAGGTGAGGGTGAGACGGGTATGTGATGGGGAGGTGAGGATGAGACAGGTGAGGGTGAGACGGGTATGTGATGGGGAGGTGAGGATGAGACAGGTGAGGGTGAGACGGGTATGTGATGGGGAGGTGAGGATGAGACAGGTGAGGGTGAGACGGGTATGTGATGGGGAGGTGAGGATGAGACAGGTAAGGGTGAGGCTGCTCTTTCACCTCGACAGATGGAGAGATGCTTTCGCACACGTCAAAGTCTTCTAGAGCGTGACGATACTGCTGCAGGCACCGATACGCTTCAGCTCGACACACTCGCAGTCTGATATCACTGGGGTCTGGAGAGAAAGAAAGAAAAACGTGAGAAAAAGAAGGGAGATAGAGGAAAAAGAAGAGTGAGAGTAAGACGGATAAAGAGAGAAATGAAGAAAAAAAGGGAGCAAATGGACAGACAGAGAGACAGAGAACAGGAAAGATTGAGAAGAGAGTGAGAGACACGGGAAGAGTGAGAGACACGGGAAGAGAGCGAGAGACACGGAAAAGAGAGTGAGAGACACGGAAAAGAGAGCGAGAGACACGGAAAAGAGAGCGAGAGACACGGAAAAGAGAGCGAGAGACACGGAAAGAGAGCGAGACACGGGAAGAGAGCGAGAGACACGGGGAAGAGAGCGAGAGACACGGGGAAGAGAGCGAGAGACACGGGGAAGAGAGTGAGAGAGACACGGGAAGAGAGCGAGAGACACGGGAAGAGAGAGAGAGAGAGTGAGAGAGAGAGAGTGAGAGACACGGGAAGAGTGAGAGACACAGGGAAGAGAGTGAGAGACACGGGGAAGAGAGTGAGAGACACGGGGAAGAGAGTGAGAGACACGGGGAAGAGAGTGAGAGACACGGGGAAGAGAGTGAGAGACACGGGGAAGAGAGTGAGATGGTGAGACAGTTGGAAAGAAAATGAAGAGAGGGAGATGATTGTGTGAGATAGATCCAAATCCAGGAGACTAATCACTAACACTCCGCTCATACACTTCACGTCTGAGTTCGCGCGCGCGCTCGTTCGAAAGCCGAACTTCCGAAAGCGTCCACGAGCGATGCGCGCTTATGCAACGTTCCGTGACGCGCATGCGCCGTCCGAGTGTGTCTTTTGTAACAGGGCACGGTGCGCATGCGCAGTAAGAACCGGGGCTTCATTCCACAACACACTTCCCCACATATAAACAGATATAAAAGTGTAAATGAAGAAAAATAAATTACCGGATTCTAAGAGATGTGTTGCTAATGAGAGCGCCTGGGGGAAATGGTGGCTCCTCAGCAGCTCTCTCACTTCTGCTCTCCGCTTCGTCTTCTGGACTTCCTCCGGAAACCATTTCTCCAGGAGCGCACACAGGAGCACGGTGGCCCGGAGTTGATGTTTCGGCCCGATCTCCTCCTGACATGTTTTACACGTGGACAGAGGGGCCTGTTGTAAACAGCCTCTGCAGTAGGAATGTCCGCACGCCACGGTCACCGGTTCCTCCATCAGCCGCTGACACCCGGGACAGCCGAGTTCCCCGTCCGCTCCTCCGTCCCGGGAGCTCCGCGGCCACGAAGCGCTCGTTTCCTTCTGCCGAAAGTTGCGCACCATGAGCTCCACCAAGGCGCTGATGTGCTCTGGTCGCACAGACTCCGACTCGGACCTCACGGCTCGGAACAGGGCGTCCAGCGCTCCCCGAAGGCGCTTGTGCTCCAGCCCGAGCCGGTCTCCGAGCTCCTCCTCAGCCCAGTCCCTCTCAGACTCGGACGGGATGAAGAACCCTCCTCTGTCCCCTGAAGAGACACAGTTTTGCTCCGGCTCTTCTATCGACATTTTAATTGTGCAGTAAAAACCAAATAAATGATCAATTCCGCCGTAAATCCATGTTTTTATTTTCTTCTCTAAGCTCGGAACAGCCGCACCGCAGGATCACCGACATCACCCCCGTGCCAGCGTGTTACATAAAAATACACCGTCACGTGACCGGAACGGAGCGCGCTGATTGGTCAGAGGGTTGTGAGTTACAAAACCGGAGCTTGTCAAGTTTTGTAACTGATCCCGGGAACAGACTTTCGAGGAACTGTTACCTGATACCACCTCCAAAAATAGAGCAGAAAAAAGAACACAGAAATATGCACATAAACACAACCAAAACGAGTTATTTACAATAATAATAATAATAATAATAATAATAAAGTTTCGTTTTAAAAGCAAAGCGTGAACCTTCCTGCATCATGAACTGCCTCGATTAAAATAAACATCATATAAATCTATATCATCTATATGTTTATTTAAACACTACTAATAAAGCTCTTTACATTCTAATACAAAACAGAAACGAGTGAATGTTCTTTCACACATCCTGTTTCAGGGCGGAGCTTCTGCGCATGCGCAGGAGGAGAAAAAAAAACGCGTTATGAGAGCATTGGAATGATGAAACTTATTTCATAACAGCTTTCATAACTTATCTATTTATTCCTACATCTCGCTTTTTATCCTCTGCATCAGCAAAATTATCACAACACTCATGTAACCGACCTCAGTGTACTGCAGCTGTGTGTTAGGGCTCTTATTTAATGTTTATTTCAGGATTTTCATGTCTGAAAGTGTTACAGTGTATAAACCAGTGAGATTTATCATTAATTCAACAGATTAATAAATCTTAAAAAGGTTTATGTGAACAAGAAACAAAAACACCTGGTACCGTAAGTGTAAAGGTACATTATTAGTGATTAGACAGAAAGTCACTTTTATTTGTAAATCGCTTTAAACAATGATTGTGTCCCAAAGCAGAATTAAATGGATTATATATATATATATATATATATATATATATATATATATATATATATATATATATATATATATATATATATATATATATATAAAATATAAACCTTTACATTTATAAATCAGTCCCTATAAGTTTAACCCTGATGCACCAGCCAGAAAAACTCCCCGAATTCATGAGAAAAAAAAACCCCCAGAGAAGGAAACTGTTTAAAAGTGAACTAATCCTCAACACCAAATGTTCATCATTGTTAATGTGCACTGTTTACTTATAGAGGCTTCATTAAACTTAACTTTATAAATGACTTTATTATTAAAATGTGCTGCATTTAAACATGTCATAATTTAAAACCCAATAAATTGAGAAATGTCTCTGATGTTAAGATCATTAACACAGAAGCCAAGAAGGTACTGATCACTTCTTAACTATTCTAATGTGCATTTTTCAGATTATTTGTATCCTGAACTCATCCTCATGTTTTAATCCAAAAGATTATTGTCATCTGTACAGGAAACAGTCTGTTACGCCTTACAATCAAATCCTTACTATGTGAATCCTTCAAACAGCCTGACAGATGGTTTGGACATAAAGAAAAGAAAAAGACACAGACACAGACATAAAGAGAAAGACATAAATTAAGACAGTTATGATTCATCTATAGAGCAAATGCAAGAAACAGAAGTGTGTGCAGAGGTAGTCTGTAATCAATGCTGCTTTTTCCATTTTGGTGTGTGTGTGTGTGTGTGTGTGTGTGTGTGTGTGTGAGGGATGGTTGTAGTAGACCCCTCTCAGGGTCAAAGGGTAATCTGTGTGTGCAGTGATGTGGGAGAGGCAGTGGATGTGTGTCGTTCACAAGTCTGATGTCATGCAGGTAAAAACTGTTATTCAGCTTTGAAATTCTGGTTCCTGTAGCGTCTGTCTGATGACCAGAGTGTGAAGGTCATGCTGGAGGTGACTGCTGTTTTTGATGATGCTGATTGATCTCCTGGCTTGGTAGTGGCTCTACATTGTTTGTAAGATTGTTCTAGTGACGGTTTGGGCACATACAGCCTTACCATCATTTACTGAGCAGATTCTAAACAGGCTGTGATGGAGCTGTCTAAAAGAACAGCTTTATAGCTTTATAGCTTTTAGCTGGATCCTAATATAGAAATTATTAGCAGCTTATAACGTGTATTATAACTTGTAAATAAAACTAGTTTCATTTCCTTGCACAGAAAATTTCTAGACAAACCAGACAATTAACCAGAAAAGGATTTTGAACTCTGGTTTACATTAAAGTCATTTTTAATTTAATAAATACAATGAAGATGCTGTGATGACGTCATATAAACTACAATTATAAACAATATCAATAATCCTGTAGCACATAGAAAAAATAAATACATAAAAACACAAACAGGCACTATAATAAACCATCTAATATTTATAACAAATGTAATCTTCTAACACTGTATATTTAAGGAGATGTTCAGGTAGGAACAGGTTCAGTATTCAGCTTCTTTCTTCATAACACAGAGCACATATAATCAAATTATAAACAAATTATAAACAAGTTATTTTTAAACAATAATTATTAAACCCGGACATTTTTCCAAACATGGTTTAAAATTAAACTTTATACATGTAAAAATAAAAAGGACGGACGGCTGGTGATGACGTCATATTCCTGCGCCACGAGAAGGAGCAGGTCAATGAATGGCAGCATGGAGCGCTTTTACCCTCTTCTGCTGTTTGCAGGTTTATTGTGTGTAAAAGGAGCAGTGGGTAAGAGAACAAATGGTGGGATGCAGAGTGTTATAGAGGGAGTGTGTGAGTGTGAGTGTGTGATAATTATTAATTTAATACTTTATCAGGCAACCCGCGTAGATTTGCGTGAACTTGGCTGTGATTGGTCAGAAGAGCTGTCAATCAAACCGGCACACACGTGTGTGTGTGTGTGTGTGTGTGTGCGCGCGTGTGTGCGCGCGTGCTGCTAATTAGTGCTAATGCTAATGCTAACCATGCAGGTGACAGCTGGAGAAAGTTAGTGAGAAAGAGAGAAAGAAAGAGATCTATATTGAGAAATGAATATCAGACTTGTCCGGTGTGTAATTTGTAAAAAACAACTGACGTCACAAAATGATGCATCTGTTTTACCAATCAACACGTGTTACACATGTTAAAAGTGATAGAGTAAAGAATAGAATAAGTGTGGAGAAATGTCTGGTAGCAGAACAATCACAATGAAGCTGCTTTAAACCCCTAAAAACACATCTGTTTAATTATAAATAAATAATATATATATATAGTGTATATGTATGTATGTATATATGTGTGTGTGTGTGTATATGTATGTATGTATGTATGTATGTATATATGTATCTCAGTGGTGGGCCGTTATAGACAGAAAGTCCTTCTCTATCAGAATCACTGAATTTATATTTTATTTTTAATCATAAATATGTATTTAATTATCCCACTCGTCTCAGTTGTTACAAGGAGCAGCACCACTGAGTGTAATTAAAAGAGATAAAAGGGATCTGCATAAAGCCTGCACTATGAGCACTATGGGCACTATGAGCACTATGGGCACTATGGGCATTATGAGCACTATGGGCACTATGGGCACTATGAGCACTATGGGCATTATGAGCACTATGGGCACTATGGGCACTATGAGCACTATGGGCATTATGGGCACTATGGGCACTATTGGCACTATGAGCACTATGGGCACTATGGGCATTATGAGCACTATGGGCACTATGGGCACTATGTGCACTATGAGCACTATGGGCACTATGAGCACTATGGGCACTATGGGCATTATGAGCACTATGGGCACTATGGGCACTATGAGCACTATGGGCATTATGAGCACTATGGGCACTATGAGCACTATGGGCATTATGGGCATTATGGGCACTATGGGCACTATGGGCACTATTGGCACTATGAGCACTATGGGCACTATGGGCACTATGAGCACTATGAGCACTATGGGCACTATGGGCACTATGAGCACTATGGGCACTATGAGCACCATGGGCACTATGTGCACTATGGGCATTATGGGCACTATGAGCACTATGAGCACTATGGGCACCATGGGCACTATGGGAACTATGGGCACCATGAGCACCATGGGCACTATGGGAACTATGGGCACCATGAGCACCATGGGCACTATGGGAACCATGGGCACTATGAGCACTATGGGCACCATGAGCACCATGGGCACTTTGGGAACTATGGGCACTATGAGCACTATGGGCACCATGAGCACTATGGGCACTATGGGAACTATGGGCACCATGAGCACTATGGGCACTATGGGAACTATGGGCACCATGAGCACTATGGGCACTATGGGCACTATGAGCACTATGGGCACCATGAGCACCATGGGCACTATGGGCACCATGGGCACCATGGGCACTATGGGCACTATGAGCACTATGGGCACTATGGGCACTATGGGCACTATGAGCACTATGGGCACTATGGGCACTATGAGCACTATGAGCACTATGGACTCCTTGTAGCTTCAAATCCATGTTGCTTGAAGTCTTGTTTCTGTAACCAGTCAGATTGTGGCTTGTTCACTCATGAACCCTCTGTATGCTGTAAAGGTTGTACGTGTGTAAAATGGAGTGTGTAATGGAGTGTGTAATGGAGTGTGTAATGGAGTGTGTAATGAGATGTAGTAAAAGGTGGATGGTGTTGCAGGTGTGGAGTCTGTGCAGGTGCAGGAACGAACGTGTCTCAGCTCTGAGTTCAGCTGCTCTAATGGACAGTGTGTGGATCACTCCTGGAGATGTGATCACACTAATGACTGTGAAGATGGCAGTGACGAGGAGAACTGCGGTGAGGAAACCATCTAACGCTGTCTTCACTTCTCTTCTAATTTCCACTTCACATTCTCCTCCACTTCCTCCTTCATTTCCCAGCCCACTTCCTCCTTTTCCTCCTATGCACACTTCTTCTGACTGCGTCCCATGTTTGCTAGAAGCCATGGTGCACGCTGCTCACACCTCAGAAACACCTCAGAAGCACCTCAAATGAGTGGCTGCTGGAAAACTCCTTGAACAATCTTCTGGGTGATTATTTTAACTGGCCTTTAGAGGCGACTCACTGACACCACCAGCTGTTCACACGTGAGACTGCGCACTGCATAGAGAGCGCTATTATATTTATTAGTGATAAATTATTCATTTTATTTATTCATATATTCATATTTATTTCATTTGGCACATTTTCATGATTCAGTATTTTTTGTATTTTTGTAATAAAGTGCAGTACTATTTTACATGGACTTTAGTTTGTTTGATATCAGTTGATTAATCGGAAGGTTCGATCCAAACTAGTTATCAATAAAACCCAGTCAGCCGAACTCTGAACATGAACACTGTGTGCGTGTGTGTGCGTGTGTGCGCGTGTGTGCGTGCGCGTGCGTGTGCGTGCGTGTGCGTGTGTGTGCGTGTGTGTGTGTGTGTCTTTTTCAGAAGAGAACGAGTGTAAGTTGAATAACGGTGGTTGTTCTCATCACTGCGTGGATCATCCTCTGGGCTTCGTGTGCGAGTGTCCTCCAGGCATGAGACTGGTTCAGGACACACAGTGTGAAGGTACACACACACACACACACACACACACACACACACACACACACACACACACACACACATACATACACACACACACACACACACACACACACACACACACACACACAATAACAAATACACACTGAAAAAAGTGACTATATAGAGGCATACATATTATCTAAGCAGATTCTCTCTCATTCTGTAGGTGAGTCTGATTTAAAAAATTGTATTATTCTTTATTATTCTTTTTTTTATTTGTATTAAAAATTGTTTTTATTTCTTTTAAATTATCCATTAAAGATTATGAGTAATATACTGGCTTTTGATTCACCTGTAAACACATTAACCACTAGATGGTGCTGTTGATACTCACCATACTGATATTAATTATAATATAATATATGACACAATAATGATATAAAAATATGATAAAGTTCTACTTTGTGTATTATTGAATGTAATTCAGTGTATGTTTAAGTGATGGGGTGTGTGTGTGTGTGTGTGTGTGTGTGCACGTGCGATGCCAGAGGTGGACCCGTGTCTGAATGCAGATGTTTGTGATCAGGACTGTGTTCAATCCAACGGTTCTTTTACCTGCGAGTGTGGTAATGGTTACGTGAAGCTCTCGGCACCTGGGCGCTGCCTGGCTGCAGGTGAGATTCCTCATGGTTATGATTTCTTTCAGTACTAATTGAATCTGTTTAATATCAGGATTAATTTAAGGAAAGTAAGACACAGACCCGTAGAGTGTGTGATGGCACAGGAGTGAGGATACGCAGGGGAAAATACTCAGGGCTCCAGACTGCGTCTAAAATGGTCGCGTTTGCGACTAAAAATAATAAAGTGCGAGTAATATTTTTGCCGAGAGCGCCAGCTGCGACCATAAACATGTACACGTTATGACAGAATAATCTGCATGTTATGACTTTTTATGTGCGTGTTCTGTGAGGAATTGGACAATCACGCATAACGGTCCATTTTTCTCATAGTTGATTTTTTATTTATTTTTTTGTCTGGAGCCCTGAATTGAATGGGATGTTAGTCAATGGGAGGGCACTGTGAAAGCGCGCACACACACACGCACACGTACACACGCACTTTTAGTTACACCAAAGCATATCCAATCTGTAAAACTCCTTACAAATTATAGCTGTATGTCATTCACTATGTGTGCCACTAGAGGGCAGAATTACACTTCTCAATAATTGGCATTGCGTGTGTGTGTGTGTGTGTGTGTGTGTGTGTGTGTGTGTGTGTGTGTGTAGATGATGCAGCAGCAGTGATCTTCAGCAGCAGTGAGGGAATCATGTGGATGAAGCCTGATGGCTCTGAGCAGAAAAGAATCTCTAACAGAACAGGAACATCAGGAGCTTTAAGTTCTCTCACTGCTGCTAACACACTGTACTGGGCTTACACTGACCACACACACATTTACAGGTACGTACACACACACACACACACACACACACACTGTACTGGGCTTACACTGACCACACACACATTTACAGGTACGTATACACACACACACACACACACACTGTACTGGGCTTACACTGACCACACACACATTTACAGGTACACACACACACACACACACACACACACACACACACACACACACACACACACACACACACACACACTGTACTGGGCTTACACTGACCACACACACATTTACAGGTACGTACACACACACACACACACACACACACACACACACACACACACTGTACTGGGCTTACACTGACCACACACACATCTACAGGTACGTACACACACACACACACACACTGTACTGGGCTTACACTGACCACACACACATCTACAGGTACGTATACACACACACACACACACACACACTGTACTGGGCTTACACTGACCACACACACATCTACAGGTACACACACACACACACACACACACACACTGTACTGGGCTTACACTGACCACACACACATCTACAGGTACGTACACACACACACACACACACACACACACACACACACACACACACACTCTGTACTGGGCCTACACTGACCACGCAGTGTGTTGACTGAATAGTGAAGTGTGTGTGTGTGTGTGTGTGTGTGTGTTTGTGTTCTCAGGCTGGTTCTGGATGGTTCTGAACCCTCAGTGATGCTCTCAGGAGTCAGTGGGATTGTGGGACTGACAGTGGACTGGATTAATCAGGTTCTGTACTGGACCAGTACCAGTACTAGAGCTATTCATACCATGGTGCTGAACGGAACCACACACCACGATCTGATCACGGGTCTGTCGTCCCCCACAGCCATCGCCGTCCAGCCTTTAGCAGGGTCAGTTCTGGGTCATTGCTGTTTGCTTCTGGGTCAGTACTGGATGGTTCTTGGTTGGTTCTGTGTCAGTATTGTGTCAGGAATGGGCCAGTTCTGGGTCAGTTCATGTTCAGTACAGAGCGGTGCTGGGTCAGTACTGGCTGGTTCTGGGTCAGTACTGGTTGGTCCTTTGTTGTTTGTTTTGAATCAAATGTTGATTTGTCTCCTCTTCAGTTTCCTGTTTTGGGCCGATGCTGGAGTTTCTCCCAGAATCGAGCGCTCAGATCTGCATGGACAGAACCGCAAACCAATCGTCACCTTCGCCATACTCAACCCTGTCTCCATCACTATCGGTTAGTACCTACAGCTCCATCAGTCAATACCTACACCTCTATCCCTCCATCCACCCCTTTACCCATCTCTTTATCTCTTTGTGTATTGAATACATCCCCCCCAGATGTTCCCCGCATGCTGCTGTACTGGGCCGACTCGCGCCTGCACACTGTGTCTCGCGTGGCGTACGACGGCCTGCACAGAAAGACAGTGGTGGAATCGAATGGTTTCCTAGACCAGCCGTTCGGTCTGGCTGTGTTTGAGGTAGGTGAGCTCATGGTGTGTGTTGCAGTGAAAGAAAATGCTTCCTGACCACTTCCTGTTACACGTACATTCAGATCACTTCCTCTTAATATGGCAGAATTAGTTTGTGCTAAAGAATTAGGAAATCACTGTGTGTGTGTGTGTGTGTGTGTGTGTGTGTGTGTGTGTGTGTGTGTGTGTGTGTGTGTGTAGAGTGTGGTATACTGGAGCGACAGGAGTACAGGAGTAATCTGCCGTGCTGATAAACACACTGGGAATCTGCTGAACATCACTAAAATCTCTGGAGCGAGTTTTCCTGCAGGTTTACTCCTCTACCACCCGCTCCTGCAGCCTACAGGTGACACTACACTGTGTCAACAACTGCACTAACAACACCACCACACCATTACCACCACCACTTACAACACCACACCATTACCATCACCACTTACAACACCACACCATTACCATCACCACTTACAACACCACACCATTACCACCACCACCACTTACAACACCACACCATTACCATCACCACTTAGAACACCACACCATTACCATCACCACTTAGAACACCACACCATTACCACCACCACTTACACCACACCATTACCACACCACTTACAACACCACACCATTACCATCACCACTTACAACACCACACCATTACCACCACACCATTACCATCACCACTTACAACACCACACCATTACCATCACCACTTACAACACCACACCATTACCACCACACCATTACCACCATCACCACTTACAACACCACACCATTACCATCACCACTTACAACACCACACCATTACCATCACCACTACAACACCACACCATTACCACCACCACTTACAACACCACACCATTACCACCACACCATTACCACCATCACCACTTACAACACCACACCATTACCACCACCACTTACAACACCACACCATTACCACCACCACTTACAACACCACACCATTACCACCACCACTTACAACACCACACCATTACCACCACCACCACTTACAACACCACACCATTACCATCACCACTTACAACACCACACCATTACCACCACCACTTGCACCACACCAACACTTACACCCAACAATGCTACCAGCAATACCACCAATAATAACTATACCACCAGCAACACTACCACTTACACCAACACCACACAGTACCACCATCAAGACCATTACAACACCACTGACACTACCACCATAATCAACACAATAACACCAACACCACAAGACAATACATCATCTGTAGATTACACAAGTGCACACAGAAAAATTTTCTGCAGGTCTATGAAGGTTGTTACTGTATAGTGCTGTATATTTGTGGTAGGTTTAGGAGTTGGGGTTATTTGTAGGTTTAGGGGTTGTTTGAGGAAGGTTTTGGATTTGGGGTTAGTTGTTATTTAGAGGTTGGGGTTAGTTGTAGGTTTAGGGGGTTGGGGTTAGTTGTAGGTTTAGAGGGTTGGGGTTAGTTGTAGGTTTAGAGGGTTGGGGTTAGTTGTAGGTTGGGGTTAGTTGTAGGTTTAGGGGTTGGGGTTAGTTATGAGTTTAGAGGTTGGGGTTAGTTGTAGAGTTTAGAGGTTGGGGTTAGTTGTAGGTTTAGGGGTTGGGGTTAGTTGTAGTTTAGAGGTTGGGGTTGGTTGTAGGTTTAGAGGGTTGGGGTTAGTTGAGGTTTAGAGGTTGGGGTTAGTTGTAGGTTGGGGTTAGTTGTAGGTTTAGAGGTTGGGGTTAGTTGTAGGTTTAGAGGTTGGGGTTAGTTGTAGGTTTAGAGGTTGGGGTTAGTTGTAGGTTTAGAGGTTGGGGTTAGTTGTAGGTTTAGGGGTTGGGGTTAGTTGTAGTTTAGGGGTTGGGGTTAGTTGTAGTTTAGGGGTTGGGGTTAGTTGTAGGTTTAGAGGTTGGGGTTAGTTGTAGGTTTAGAGGTTGGGGTTAGTTGTAGTTTAGAGGTTGGGGTTAGTTGTAGGTTTAGAGGTTGGGGTTAGTTGTAGGTTTAGGGGTTGGGGTTAGTTGTAGGTTTAGGGGGTTGGGGTTAGTTGTAGGTTTAGGGGTTGGGGTTAGTTGTAGGTTTAGGGGGTTGGGGTTAGTTGTAGGTTTAGAGGGGTTGGGGTTAGTTGTAGGTTTAGTTGTTTAGTGTCACCTACAGCAGCCTCCGGAAACAGCAAAATGAATGAATTGTGTCAATATTAGTTCAGATGAACAAGATTAAGTGAGTAAATATCATAAAGATTTTTTCATTTATTTCTTTTTAAACTTTCAGAGATGACGTCTCGTCTGGTTGAGCCGTCCAGACCAGACTTCACCTCCACCGTCTCCTGGACTCTCTCTCTGTTTGGTCAGTATGTAGATGTTACTTGTCTCTGACTGGTCAGATGAGTGTGTCTGCATTTTTACACTCTTTATACTTTATTTGATAAAATTCTAAATCATCAGTGAATCAAGATGCACAAATCAAACTATTTTAATCCCCTTGTCTTCTTTAAATCCTTTGCTTTAATCCATAATTTGGGACATAAAAGATGAGACATGAAAACTACAGACGTGATGTCTGTAAAACACTGGGTGAGTTTTCATGTCTCTCATCTTTTATGTCCTAAATCAGAGATGTTTGTAAATTAACCTTCCCCTATATACAGTATGTCCTTTACTGTAGTTGTTGTTGTTGTTGTTGTTGTTGTTGTTGGTATGTAGTGTAAAAGTGTTGTTTCTCCTCTTCAGCTTTGCACTGCGTTCTTTTCATCGCTCTGTTCCGCTACTGGAGGACGAAAACATTCTCATCTTCTTTCTCAGGGTTCTCTGAAGAACCCATGATGAAGGAGTCACAGGACCCACTCGTACCATCAGGAGACACCGAGATACAGGCAGACAGAGTGGGAAAAAAAATCACACACACACACACAGATCACTTGTTCAATTGTTACTGTAATTTGTTTGGATATTAAATGGTATTTTATTTAATAATAATTGTCTTTTTGTTTGTTACAGCAAAACACACTTCCTGTTCCTGTGTGAACCATGAAGTAACTGAAAAAAGCCCAAGAGACCAAGATGTGTGTGTGTGTGTGTGTGTGTGTGTGTGTGTGTGTGTGTGTGTGTGTGAGGAAGTGACTGTTATATCAGATGTTAAGGTAAATGATGTGAATTGTTTGCATTATTATGGTTCTTGTCCCTCTGATCTATACGCAGATCTTCAGTGACTCAGATGAAGTCATTTTCTGGATGACTCCAGGCACAGAATGACTCTGTAAATATCACAGTTTAATTTATTCCTTATTTCTTTGCCATCAGCACATCTGGATCTGGATCTGGATGTTTTCTTCACATCAGCATGTTTTTATTTATTTTCGTATTAAAATGGGAATCTTTTCTGGAGGAACCTTTCTGGGCTTTAAATCAGTTTCTCGAGTGAATCTGTAGCTGATTCTGCCTGCTGGTGTTTAAACCTTACTTATTTAAATCTACTGAATCTGAATCAGATTGAAAGTGGGATGAAATAATCCGTATTCATTTAAACTGAAACAGATTAATTTCTTACGCCTTATTCTGGATCCTACTATAACGATCCGACTGGGTACGCAAACGAATGCTGGAATTGTTCACTGTATGCTGGATGGAGATCGATTTTTTTTTACAGCTCTGAGATTGATTTGATTAAATTGTTGACGGATGGTGGCTCAGTGGTGAAGATGTTGGACTTCTGATCAGAAGGTCATGAGTTCAAATCCCAGCACCACCGATCCGCCACAGCCGGGCCCCTGAGCAAGGCCCCGAGCCAAATTCTGTAAATGCTAATTTACACAGACAATCCCAAGTCGATCTAAACGGTGCTTTAATATCAGAGTGAGTCATTTTTAATTTAATTGTAAGACGAAAGATAAAAAAAAAAAAAGTGATTGATGAATCAAGAAGATCCGTTTTACAGTAACGAATCCTTCGCTGCCTCATCTGTAAACGACAAATGAGTTTGTAATGAAACCTTGTGAAAAAGAAAAATGGTACGCGATTATGTTTTGTGTATAATTATATTAGATTTTTGTTGACTTTGGACGTCCATCTGGACTGTAAAGTAAATATAAATCAGATTTTCTCTTGAACACACTCCAGTTTAACTACTGATTCATTAGGGTTTGTTCGTGAGAGTCAGTGACTCGTTCGTGAGAGTCGGTGACTCCTCGTGTGTGAGTCAAACAGGTGAAGTGGTCAGTTCAGAGGGTTGATGTTTGTGTCTCTGCTGAACTTTAAAGGTGTTACATGGGTGTGAGTGTGTGTGTGTGTGTGTGTGTGTGTGTGTGTGTGTATATACACGTTTAACGAGTAATCACACAGACTCAGCTCTTATAATTTAAAATTTAAATGATGATTTTTGTATTATATTTTGGGGTTTTTTTGGGAGCAGTGTTGTAATGTTGTAGTTCTATTTATAGTTGAGAGAGATATTTATTTTGTTGTTGGTCATGAAATAAAATTGGAATCATGTAACTTCACTAAAAGTGCAATAAACTTGGTTTGTTTTTTGTTTTTAATGTATACATTTTTTTGTGCATTAAAAATACACTTATAAATAATTTTAGTCTAAAAAAAAGTATGCAGGAAAAGTTTATCTCCAGCTCCGGTTTGTCCCCTGAAGAAACTCTTTATTCTCCTTTTTGTAACATTTTCTGTTAACTTTAGTTTTATTCTTAAAAAAAAAAGCACAAGAATGATCTGCACTAAGAGCTCTCAGACGTCCACTGTGTATTTTAACAACCCAGCCATTAGGGGGCACAAGCCAGTGCACTCTTAGTGCCGGTCCCAAGCCCGGGTAAATGGGGAGGGTTGCGTTAGGAAGGGCATCCAGCGTAAAACATGTGCCAAATCAAATATGCGGATCACAAATGAGAATTTCATACCGGATCGGTCGAGGCCCGGGTTAACAACGACCGCCACAGGTATCGTTAGCCGACAGGGTACCGTGGAAATTGGGCTACTGTTGGTCAAGGAGGAGAAGGAGAGGAGGAAGACGCCTACAGAGACGGCAGGAAAAGGAGCAGTGTAGGAGAGTAGAGGTTCGGGTTGGTACTTTAAATGTTGGTACTATGACGGTAAAGGGAGAGAGATAGCTGATATGATGGAGAGGAGAAAGGTAGATATGCTGTGTGTTCAGGAGACCAAGTGGAAAGGGAGTAAGGCCAGGAACATTGGAGGTGGATTTAAACTGTTTTATCATGGTGTGGATGGAAGAGAAATGGTGTAGGGGTGATTCTGAAGGAAGAGTACAGTAAGAGTGTAGTGGAGGTGAAGAGAGTTTCTGATAGGGTGATGATCGTGAAGGTGGAAGTTGAAGGATGATGATAAATGTCATCAGTGCCTATGCTCCACAAGTTGGCTGTGAGATGGAGGAAAAGGAAAGATTCTGGAGTGAATTAGATGAAGTGGTAGATGGTGTACCTAGGAAAGAACGATTGGTGATTGGGGCAGACTTTAATGGGCATGTAGGTGAAGGGAACAGAGGTGATGAGGAGGTGATGGGTAGGTATGGTTTTAAGGAGAGGAATGTGGAAGGGCAGATGGTGGTAGATTTTGCTAAAAGGATGGAAATGGCAGTGGTGAACACTTATTTTAAGAAGAAGGAGGATCATAGGGTGACGATAAGAGTGGAGGAAGGTGCACACAGGTGGACTATGTGCTATGCAGGAGATGCAACCTGAAGGAGATTGGAGACTGTAAGGTGTTGGCGGGGACAGTGTAGCTAGACAGCATCGGATGGTGGTCTGTAGGATGGTTTTGGAGGCGAAGAAGAAGAGGAGGAATGTAAGGATTGAAAGAAGAATAAGATGGTGGAAACTGAAGGAGGAAGAGTGTAGTGTGAGGTTCAGGGAAGAGGTCAGACAGGGGCTCGGTGGTGGTGAAGAGGTGCCGGATGATTGGGGAACTACTGCAGGAGTGATGAGGGAGGCAGCTAGAAAAGTACTTGGTGTGACATCTGGAAATAGAAAGCAAGACAAGGAGACGTGGTGGTGGAATGAGGAAGTGCAGGAGAGCATTAGGGGAAAGAGGTTGGCAAAACAGAAGTGGGATCGACAGAGTGATGAGAAAAGTAGGCAGGAGTACAAGGAGATGCGGCAGCAGGTAAAAAGGGATGTGGCGAAAGCCAAGGAAAAGGCATATGAGGAGCTGTATAAGAGGTTGGACACTAAGGAAGGAGAAAAGGATTATACCGATTGGCCAGGCAGAGGGACCGAGCTGGGAAGGATGTACTGCAAGTTAGAGCAATAAAGGATGGAGAGGGAAATGTGTTGACTAGTGAGGAGAGTGTGTTGAGAAGGTGGAGGGAGTATTTTGAGCAGCTGATGAATGAGGAAAATCACAGAGAGAGAAGGTTGGAGGATGTGGAGTTGGTGAAGCAGGATGTAGATAGGATTAGTAAGGAGGAAGTGAGAGCAGCGATTAAGAGGATGAAGAATGGAAAGTCGGTTGGACCAGATGACATACCGGTAGAGGCGTGGAGATGTTTAGGAGAGATGGCAGTGAGTTTTTAACCAGATTGTTTAACAGGATTCTGGAAGGGAGAGGATGCCTGAGGAATGGAGAAGGAGTGTGCTGGTACCGATCTTTAAGCATAAGGAGATGTGCAGACCTGCAGTAACTACAGGGGAATTAAGTTGATCAGTCACACCATGAAGTTATGGGAAAGAGTAGTGGAAGCCAGGCTGAGAGAAGAGGTGACCATCTGTGAGCAACAGTATGGTTTCATGCCGAGGAAGAGCACCACAGATGCCTTATTTGCTTTGAGGATGTTGATGGAGAAGTATAGAGAAGGACAGAAGGAATTGCATTGTGTATTTGTGGATTTAGAGAAAGCGACGACAGAGTGCCAAGAGAGGAGTTGTGGTATTGTATGAGGAAGTCAGGTGTGTCAGAGAAGTATGTAAGGGTGGTGCAGGACATGTATGAGGACAGTGTGACGGCAGTGAAGTGTGCAGTAGGTACGACAGACTGGTTCAGAGTGAAGGTTGGACTGCATCAAGGATCGGCCCTGAGCCCTTTCCTGTTTGCAGTGGTGATGGACAGGTTGACGGACGAGGTCAGACAGGAGTCTCCTGGACTATGATGTTTGCAGATGATATTGTGATTTGTGGTGAGAGTAGAGAGCAGGTTGAGAAGAGCCTGGAGAGGTGGAGATATGCGCTGGAGAGAAGGGGAATGAAAGTCAGTAGGAGTAAGACAGAGTACATGTGTGTGAATGAGAGGGAGGGCAGTGGAGTGATGCGGTTGCAGGGAGAAGAGGTGGAGAAGGTGGAGGAGTTCAGGTACCTGGGGTCAACAGTGCAAAGTAATGGAGAGTGTGTTAGAGAAGTAAAGAAAAGAGTGCAGGCAGGGTGGAGTGGGTGGAGAAGAGTGACAGGAGTGATTTGTGATAGTAGGGTATCTGCAAGAATGAAAGGGAAAGTTTATAGGACTGTGGTGAGACCTGCGATGTTGTATGGATTAGAGACAGTGGCATTGAGTAAAAGGCAGGAGGCAGAGCTGGAGGTAGCAGAGCTGAAGATGTTAAGGTTTTCGTTGGGAGTGACGAGGATGGACAAGATTAGAAATGAGTTTATTAGAGGGACAGCACATGTAGGATGTTTTGGTGACAAGGTGAGGGAGGCGAGATTGAGATGGTTTGGATATGTGCAGAGAAGGGACATGAATTATATTGGTAGAAGAATGCTGAAGATGGAGCCACCAGGTAGGAGGAAAAGAGGAAGGCCAAGGAGGAGGTTCATGGATGTGGTGAGGGAAGACATGCAGGTAGTTGGTGTGAAAGAGGCAGATGTAGAGGACAGGGTGGTATGGAGACGGATGACCCCTAATGGGAGCAGCCGAAAGAAGAAGAAGATCTCCCGGCAGAGGTGGAGTTAAAGGGTATTGGGGGCGTGTCTATAAAATGATGGATTTAGATTGGATTAGATTTGATTGACAGGAGGCTCTTTTCTAAAGGATCTTGAATCATTTTCATTATTATTTTTATTGTTCTGCATATTTTTCATGTTATTTTGAATACTGGTTTTAAAATGCACTTTTTTTAGCTCTACATTCAGAGATCCACATTTCTAATGATCTAAAACATATTTCAGACCTGTATTTTTTTTTTTCAGGACTTTTTTTTAAAAGATTACAGAAAATGTTTTGCCTTGAGTAATTTACTCGTTTACATCCTCATTCCACAACCAGTTTTTCCTCAAACTTGCTGTCTTTGTATTTTATAATAATGTTTACATTGCAGACGTACGTATCTAGTGTGGAACAGGTAAAGCCGGAGATACAGGGTCTTTCCAAAAACACAGTCGTTTTATGGTTTTTGTAACTCATGTCCCTTTTGTTTCTGTGCAACAAACTCGTTGTTAGAGGAAGAAATGTAATGGTTCGGGGTTGTTTTGGAACATTGAAGATTCCGGAAAGTGAACGGAATACAGAACCAACACGTCTCCCATTCCACACTTTTACTGTGCAGAAGTGACTTCACTGTACAACAAGACACCGAGACGAAGCTCACGTCTGAGTTCTGTACGTGTTATTTAGAGAGACGTCTGGAGTGATATTTATCATGGAACCACCTGCCCAGTCACCGCACCTCAATCCTACTGAACTGCTCTAAAGAAGAACTCTTTATAACTTTACAACCTCTTTCTCGCTGTAAAGCTGCTTTGAGACAACGTCCACTGATAAAAACGTTACACAAATTAAAATTAATAATACAATGAATTATTAAAGGCTTGAAATTATTATTATTTTTTATTTATTTAGGAACAGATTACAACATGCCTAAAGGGTGTGTTATATATGCCTGTGTTCAACACACACACTCTCATGATTGATAGTTTATTTTACTCTTCATTTCTTCAGTTGGTGTTTCTAGAACGTACAGGAGGTAAATCTATTTTATTTAGTGTTTATTTGATTTCTGTGTGTTTATCATTCTGCAAGTTGCTGTAATTCTCACTGATACAAAAAACTTTTGAATCAAAATTTATTAAAATAAATAATCACTTAAATTTGTATAAGTTTCTGAAATCGTTATACCTCACTGCTTCTGCATCAACCCTGCATGTCCCTTTATTACAGTTCCATCATTGTTGAAGACCTAAACACTAATTTAAAAGTTTTTCTATAACTGCAGAGCTTTGTAAGAGAAAGGTCCACGCCCTAGTGTAGTTTTCATTTTTTAAGACACCAACAAATACCCTGAACCTTTTGATTGAAGTTTGATATTTATATACAGGTGCATCTCAATGAATTAGAATAGAATTAAAAGGTTGATTTATTTTAGTAATTCAATAAAAAAAGTCAGACTGGTATGTTGTATAGATTCATCACACACAGACTGATATATTACACGTGTTTGGAGAGATTTTCAAAGAGTGGACTGCAGCTGATGCTTCAAGAGCCTCCACACACACACACACACACACACACACACACACACACACGTATCCATGTGCTACATCTGATGCATTCCTTATGTCGAGCCACTCCTCAGTCAAGTCAAGTCAAGAAGCTTTTATTTTCATAAATATCTGATGCAATACGCAGCGAAATGAGACAACGTTCCTACAGAACCCTGGTGCTACATTATACAACATAAAGCTACATAACAGAAAACACAAAATGAACAAAACCTACTGTATATTACACAGAGCAGTGTGTTAGAGAGAAGTGAGTACAGGAGTAAACAACATGCAAACAAAAGGGTTTGTGCAAAACAGCAATATGCAAAAACAACATGCAAACAGTTTGTAATAATGAAGTGATATAATATGGGTGGTGCTGAAGATGTGGATGTGTGATGTGAGTACGAGTGTGTGTGGAGTCGGGGTTCTACAGATCAGTCACACAGTTGTGTGTGAGGGGTGTGCGGGGTAATTCTGGGAGGTCTCCCAGTCAGGATCCAGTTACAGAGGGAGGTGTTCAGGCCCAGTAGTCTCAGCTTCTCAATCAATGCTGAGCTGAAGTCTATGAACAGCATTCGTACAAATTAGTCCTTATTGTCCAGGTGGTGAGGGCCAGATAAAGAGTCGTGGAGGTGGGGGAGATGGTGATACATGAACTGCACGGGGTCCAGTGAAGGTGAAAGCTGGGTCTTGATGTGCCTCATGACAAGCCTCTCGAAGCACTTCATCACGATGGGTGTGAGTGCAACGGGACGATAGTCATTGAGGCAGAAGACTGTAGACTTCTTCACCATGGGGACGATGGACGTCGTCTTGATGCATGTAGGAACAACTGCTATTTAGGGAGACGTTGAAGATGTCAGTAAAGGGATCAGCATAACAGAGATGTGGGATCAGTAACCATTTTGGGGGTGGAGCTTTGCCCAGTATTTGCTGGGGATGTTTGTGTAAACAACATGAAAGACCTTCGGCCTGTACATCCCCTCTGACAAGCTGGACTTGTACGATCCGTGCTACTACCGTGAGGTTCTCCTGGTCCACAGGTTTCTTCCACACCAGATCTTTATTATGTGGCATGAAATTCATCGGGAAGATTTGGTTTGTGGAAGGAAAGGATTTTCCGAGCAGATTGTCACCATGTCCAAGAACTGAATGGAGAACTGGCAGGAAGCACAAAACTTTCAGACACTGTTTATTCTCAGAAATCAACTAACGTTCCGTTTGGTTTTACTTTAGACAAAATTGCACAATTTTGATGACAGATGCAGTAAAAGATCTCAGCAGCAGAAGTGGACAGTAACAATCTACAAATACTTTAATACAGTAATTAAGTAGATTTTTCTGGTATCAGTATTTTACTTCATTTCACTCAGTAATGTTTTTACACAAATATCTGTACTTTCTACTTCTTACAACAGACTCATTACTTTAGTTTTAATCTGTTTGGTGATGATCAGTATTTTCTCTTCTCATTGCACCGTTTTTCAGCACATCAACCTGTTTCCTGTCATTACGCTGCTTTTTCAATTCACTGGTGCATCATTTCCTGTCTCTCTCACACCACAGACGTAGACTAGTTTCTGAAGCTCACAGTGAGCAGGCAGAAGACAGTAAGAAGTCTGGGATTAACGTGGATGAGACAGAGGGAGTCAGTGATGAGAACATGACTGAGAACAGAGACATTCCTGATCACCTGATCATCATCATCTTTTCTCTGCTTGTGTTCTATATTGTGGATCTTCAGTCTGGATACATTCATTAGAGAACAACATTTCAAATTATTTTATATTAATTAGAATATTTTGACTTCATGCTCTTTGTCGAGTTTGGTTTCACTAATAATAAACATTTGCATAAAGCATCGATATTTGTCAGTGCACATGTTGCTTAGAACATTAAAAACAAAGTATTAATATGTGGTACATATTGAACAGATAGAAATGTGTGATTGAATTGCGATTCAATATTTTAAGCCCTTATTTTACGATGAAGTGAGGTTCAGTTACCAGCGTGACACTAAAACAGGTAGTAATAATCACTACTTTTTACTGAAGAACATCTCAGAGCTCAAGCTGCAACATGGTTTAGGGACCTAAAACTATTTATACTAAATAACCTTGGGAGCAGTGGTTCTGCTTTGGAATGTGTGGTTGTAGGATATACATGTAATTATAATAATGAATAATTATAATAATATAATAATATATACAATAATTCATTTTAAGGTAATTTTGTTTTTGACAGAAATCATTTTGTATTTTTTTCTCTTCGGTTTGTCTACCATGAGGCTATAATCTAAATTCACTGATGTACAAAATATTGTCATTGAAACATGTTAATTTCTGTCCAACTTTTTTTTTTTATATTTTGAAGATGCAGTATAGTACCACACACACACACACACACACACACACACACACACACACACACACACACACACACACACACACAGAGAGAGAGACACATGAACAAAAGCTTTATCAACCATCAGTGACATAAAAACACTTATTCTTTTGGCTGCTCCCATTAGGGGTCTCCACAGCAGATCATCCATCTCCATCCCCCCGTCCTCTATCTCTGCCTCTTTCAAACCAACTACCAGCATGTCTTCCCTCTCACACATCCATAAACCTCCTCCTTGATGTTCATCTTTTACTTCTTCCTGGTGTCTACATCCTCAGCATTCTCCTACTGATATACCCCATGTCCCTCCTCTGCACACTGTCCTCATACATGTCCTGCACCACCCTCACATACTTCTGACACACCCCACTTCCTCATACAATAAGCGACATAAAAACACAATTTTGTGCAGACGTGTGAACAATGTCATGCATTTCGTTACTTTGTACCTGCACTATACAATGACAATAAAGTTCTATCTATCTCTCTCTCTCTCTCTCTCTCTCTCTCTCTCTCTCTCTCTCTCTCTCTCTCTCGCGATCTATCCATATATCTATGGTGTGTAACACCAACCTGATGTCTAAATATTTACAGAATTATGGTATGGGTGTGTTGTGTAGAAGTGGTGTTGTGTGGCTGCATGTGTTTAACACAAACTTGTGTTGCTCACTTTATAGAGCAGAAATGTGCCTATAAATATCAGTCGACACGGTGACACAACACATTCATGACTACAGACATTTTCAGATGTGTAATTACTAACCAGATTATTAAGTTTATTAACAGTGAGGTTTAGCAAAAGTAAAAATAATTAATAATTTGTCAGGATGCCTTTATGCTTTATTTGATTCAGAGTGAACAATCTGCTTTATTTGTATAATAATTTGTATACATAATGATGTTCTCCTGTTCATTTTGTTCGTTTATGAATCATCAGAGAATCAGTAAACATGTTGGAACAGCTGAAACCAAATTCCTTGTGTGTCAACACACTTGTCCAATAAACTTTGATAAAAGCCAGTCAGCTCCTAAACAGATGGAATTCATTTAAACCTCACACCCAATCAAACTATTTTGATTACCATGTTTTTTTGTAAACAATTTCAGAACTAGTTTTAGTGTTTTAGAAAGAGGAAAGTCTTCATTAGTCGTTAAAAAGAGGAAGTGACTCAGATATTCAGACATCTAGCGGAAGTTTATTCCACTACATCAGTGCTACAACAGAGAAGAGGTACACCTACCTTGATGTACACCTACCTCATATCCTGCGAGAAGTTGGGACCAGTCGAGCAGTGCTGGAAGATCTCAGGCAGCATGCTGCAGTGTGAGGAGTTATCAGATCTTTGAGGTAAGAGGGTGCTGGTCCATTTTTTATTTGCAGCTTCTGGAAGCTGGTGGAGGAAGCAGCAGTGAGGTTGTGTGGGTGAACTTAGGCAGGTTGAACACAAGTCATGCAGCTGTGTTTTGAATCATTTGTGTTGAGAGGTAGATCTGCAGCAGAGTGTTGCAGTAATCCAGTTTCAAAATGACAAGAGACTGAACAAGCACCTGTGTGGATAAAAATGTTTGAATCCTTTTGATGTTGTAGACAAGAAACCAACAAGAGCATGTCACATTGCCAACATGTGAGAAAAAGGAGAGGTGATTGTTCATGGTTACCCAGATGTTGCGAGCAGAGGCTGAAGAGAAGATCAGAGAGTTGTGTAGCGTTATCCTGAGATCCTGACCTCCAGATCACCTGGAATCAACTGGGAGGACCAGCAGTTCAGTTTAGCAAGGACTGAGGTACAGCTAATGAACACTCATCCATGAAAACATGCTGAGATCTGAGTAGAAGCTGTGGTATTTGAGGAATGAAGGAGAAATTGAGATTAACACATTTTTCTCAGATTAATATGTTATTATTATCATTGCTTTTTTTTTCTTGTTGTTTTTTTTTACCATATTAAAATCATTATATTTACAAATTCAGATCAGGAAGCAGTCAAGTCAAGTTTAGTCAAGGAGGCTTGTAATGTCATTCCATTCACATAGAGTGCAGCACACAGTAAAATAAAACCTTGTTCCCCCAGGACCAAGGTGCTCCATCAGACATCATCAGTTAACACAGAATAACACAAACATGTTCTTGATGATGAGACCCACCACGGTCATGTCATTGGTGAACTGGATGATATGATTGGAGCTGTTCTTAGTCATAAATCAGCAGTGTGAATGTAACCGGTCGGGTTCGGTTCTGACTGGTGCTCGTGTTCTCTGCGTTGTGTTGTGGAATGACGAGTCGCTACAACAGGGTCACAGCAGTACTGGGGAGTTTAGTGTCACCAACACTTAAACAATTCTGGATGGAAGATAGAAAGAAACAAAATTAACGTGGCTGCTTCGCCAGCTTTACCACCTGCACGCTTAATCCTCCCCATCCATCCACAAATCACTTTACAAATCACAAACTACATTAATGACACTTTTAACAATAATATTTGAACATGTCATGAATTAAATTGGAATGTTTCAAACTTTTTTGTAAGTAATCCCGGGAGAGAACCGCTAACAGCTTACCTCTTCTCAGTACGCACAAAGTAAGATGAAGATCCAGCGCAGGCTTCCCGGATTACATCATGAGGTAGCACAACTTAATTCGCAAGGAAAACAGAACTAATCAATTTAAACAGGACATAAAACATATTAAACAAATTAAAGCAAATTAAACAAATAGAAATAATTATTAGTGAAATGCATTTGTTTACAGTGTAAATATACATACATGAAGATTAACATCAGTCACATTCACCCCTCCTGAATTTCACTAGAATCCTGACTGGATTAGACTATGTAAACAATAGAATCAGATTCACAATAACTTGCTTGTAGTTCAACATAGTAAATAAACTGCTTAACAGATTAAGTATATAAGTATATAGACTAGACCAATCCAAGGTTGGTCTAGTCCTGGACATTTTTAGAACGTCATACTGCCTTTTACAGTATTCATTAATCTGATCCATCATACTTTATAAACTCCACATTGTGCACATCTTTTTCACAACACTATGCTAAAGAAAAGAAAAAACCTTTTCCTTAAAACTGAGAAAGAATCGATCCTGTCCTCTTCACTACTGGCGACTTCTGTGTCATGGACTCAAACGACTAACCCTTTTGACCACCCTCTCGAGTCCTATCACTCTGTGTGTCATCTGAAACGTTTGTTGGCATGTCAGTAATAGGATTAGTATTAGAGTCATTCACAGCCCTTACTTGCTGGTCTAAGTTACTAGGGTAGGATTCACTATTACATCATACACTTGATCAGAACAATCTCCAACAACCTCATTTGAATTATGCCATTCTGCTGAAAAAAATCAGATTCCAAATCACCACCAACAGACTTTTGACCCTTGACTTCTCCCTGTTCATTAAACACCCATGCTTTCATCCTATCATCAGAACCTTTTCCCTCCATTGATTGGGACAGTTCCAACATACAAGGTATGGTCTCCACGTTCCCAGCACTTGACTAAACATTCTCCTCTTGGGTTGGTTCAATGGGTAGAAAACTGATGTCCAAAATGATTAGATTGCGATGCACCACTTTTGACCTAACCTTCCCATCAATCAATTTGTATATGTTCACCCTAAGATCCAGTTCCTTTACAGTATAGACACTTAAATCCCACCTATCAGCAAGTTTTTTCTTTCCTCTCTCACCCTTGTTGGCAAGCAACACTATCCCCAATGTTTCAAACATATACCCTTAACTTTTCGATTATAGAAGTTGGCCTGCTTCTCTGCTCTTTTTCAGTATGTTTCTAAACAATGCATGCTGCTTCTTTGAGGTAAGACATTAGTGTTTGCACATAGTTACTATTGTCAACAACCATAGGGTAAAAAAAAATGACATTAACTGGCAACTTTGGGATACAACCAAACATTAACTGAAATGGGGCATATCCAGTGGTTTCATGCACCGTGGCATTATACGCAAATGTCAAAGCCTGTGTGGCGAGAGGGGTGGGGGCCTAGGGGTGAAAGCCGAACGGCTCGTCACACCCAAGCTCAACTTTATATACTTAACCAATTCGACTATGCCCCCTGGGAGGGTTACACCCAGGAAATAGAAGTAAACCCCCTAGTTTATTATATCACACAAGTTCGATTCCCTTATTAATGAGTGTAGGCAGGAAACGTGGGCATCGTATAAAAAATACAAAGTTTATTGAAAACTTGAAATTAAAATAGAATGAAAAGAAAATATTCTCAATGGTAAAAACGGTCCGGTGACAATTACACAAATAACAAAAATAAACAATCCGACACGAAATATTAAACAACCAATTTACACAACTTCCAAATAAACAAAACAAAATAGAATCCTTAAATACAGGGCTGGGGTTACCCACGGAGTGATCAGCACTAATTATCAAAAGCACACTTCCACACACACACACACACACACACACACACACACACACACACACACACACACACACACACACACACACCGTGAACTCAGAGCACCCACTCATACACGTCAAAAGTGTCGCACGGCAAACGTATGGACAGTCACCGAAGCACAATATGATTTACCATATACACCTCTTACAAAGAAAAACAATGAAAAACTTTATTAAAAGTTTGAGGGAAGCAAAACTCAAAAGGAGCGGCCACGTCGTCCTTAAGCCAGCCCCGATACTTGCATGTTGCTCCACCCCACAGTAGGCCAGACAATACCAGTTAAAAACAAATCACAAAAGCCAAACGGCAGCAGCAGAAGTCCCCTTTTAAATAGTTGTAAACCGAGGTTGTTCACTCGGCACGCAGCAAGGGAAAAGTCGAATCGCAGCAATAATCACCCAGGACGAAAATATAATACAAACGATGATACAAGATATAAATGATACAAGTAATTGCACAACTACATGCTGTAATTCCCCCTAACAAACCGAAACAACTTACCAAACGCGGATAGATAAGTTCCTGAAAATCAATTCACCGCTCAGGATACGCAGCCTTCAAATAACCTGCTGTTAAACTGAAGTTCAAGGACTGCACATTACTCACGCCACCTGACACCCGTTAAAGCTAAACATTGCTAAACAACTTCCTCATACCTGCAGGAAGGGCAGTAAACAGATCCAAAACAGCATCCAAGGATACACAAACGAGCCATTAGTGCAACGTGCAACGAAAAACTAATTAGCCAACGCTACATACTAACAGCACATACCTGAAATCACTATAGCAACTGCAAAAGGGAGGATACGGGCGTGACGCATGCCAGGCTCAAACCAACCCACTCTAAATAGTGCCTGCTCGCTACTGATTGGTGGTCAGGAGTGTCAATCACCACCTGAACCTCATTCATTCTGTCACAATCCACCCCCAGCTTTTGCATCGTCGCCCCGACGATGAACTAAACCAAAAGCCCACTCTCTTAACTTTCAGTCTCAAGGACGGAATAAAACCACAGCTGTACTACCCACTATACTAGACACTGTACCTGGTCCCAAGGATCGTGGGAGGTGATGTACATTAGAGTGCTGCCCAGCAGTACTCCTTCCAGTCCTTCTCACCACACTCTCACCCACTGAAGCAAAGTGTAAAGGAGGGTTCATTAGTGGCTGCACATTCAATCTTACCTCAGGGATTTCTTCTGATTCCTGGACTTCACCAGAACCCTGGGGTTCAGACTGAACCATACTCCTAGGTGCTTGCCTACTACTAACCCGCGGTGTTTCAGGTACCAGAACAAACAAATCTCCCTCGTCCAACTCTTCTTCTCGAGGCCGCACAGTTTCCACTAATGGAATGTCCTGCAACATGGGGGGAGGGTTCCTGCCAATCTGAAGTTTCAGCAAAGATCGGTGCACATGCTTTAACTTGAATAGATCTGTGATGGGAGCAATCGTATACACCACACCTCCTTCCTTAGGTGCCTTCACAATCTGGTACACCACGGAGCTCCACAGGTCATGGATTTTATGTCGACCTCTCACGCTATAGTCACGGAGATATACCAATTGACCCTCCTGCAGTTGTGATTCTCATACCTGCAGATCGTGCCTGGCTTTTCGGCGTTCAGCAGCGGCCCCCAACCGCTCACGAGCCCCCTCAAAAGCTACCTGCAACCGATCCTGATGCTCCAGGACCCACCGATGAACACTACCTGACTGTGGCTCTTCAACTCTACCAAGCAGGAAGTCAACTGGAAGTCTAGGCTCCTGCCCAAACATCAAAAAATACGGGCATGCTCCCGTAGCTTGGTGAGGAGTAGTGTTGTAGGCGAACAGTACCTGTGGAAGACAAGATGGCCAGTCCCCCTTCCTTGACACAGGCAAGGTGCGCAAAAGATTGTGCAGCGTCCGGTTAAAATGTTCACACTGGCCATTTCCAGCAGGGTGATATGGAGTAGTGCGTGACTTTTCAACTCCCTATAAACAACACAACTGCTTAACAAGTGCCGACTCAAAGTTACGGCCCTGGTCAGAATGAATACGGCCAGGCCCCCCAAATTTACAGAACCATTCAACAACCAGAACCTGTGCCACAGTCTCAGCTTGTTGATTTCTAGTAGGTACCGCCAAGGTGTATTTGGTGAAAATATCAGTCATGACCAACACATTCTCAAGACCGGAACTTGAGGGTTCCAACACAGTAAAGTCCAAGGCCAGAATCTCATTTGGCCGTGCAGCCAGCAGGTGTCCCATGAAACTAACAGGGGCAGGCTGGACACCCTTTGCACACTGGCACCTTTCACACTCATGGCACCACCAGGCAATGTCAGAGGACATCCCTGGCCAATAACATCGTTGCCACACCAGCTGAGAGGTGCGCTCCACCCCCTGGTGCCCGTGCAGTTGATGTAATTGTGTCAATACCTCCAGTTTCATGGCCACCGGCAATAGCACTTGGAGGACCTCCTCTCCACTATCCGGGCGAAACACCCGGCGATAAAGCACCCCCTTCTTCTCCACCAGACGATTCCACTGCCGAAACAGAAGCACAGCAGACCTAGAAAGTTTCTTACGCTCCTCAGAGCTAGGCAGCAATTTCCGCCTCCAGAACACCAGCAGCTCTCCAATAACTGGGTCAGCCTGCTGCTGAGCAGACATATCACTGATGGAATAACCAGGAAAGGATACAATCTGGTTTACCCGAGTCATCAATCCGCCTTGGTTGACTTGACGCAATGCAGCAGGAACAGATACACCTGGGCACAAATCCTGAACTTCCACAGCAGGTGAGTTCTGGCGTGACAAGGCATCAGCATTGTGGATGCTCTTACCTGATCTATACTTAAGCTCAAAGTTAAAGGCTGCCAACTGGGCAGCCCAACGCTGTTCCATGGCACCCAACTTAGCTGAGGTCAGGTAGCTAAGAGGGTTATTATCGGTGTAAACTACACACTTGTGTCCCAGCAGGTACTCCCGGAACTTCTCAGTCATGGCCCACTTGAGCGCAAGAAACTCCAGCTTCATAGAACTGTAGTTTGAAGTATTGCGCTCAGTGGGCCAAGACCTCGGCTACCATAAGCTATGGGACGACCTTACCTTGTTGCTCTTGTGAGAGGACCGCCCCTAGTCCCCATGGCTGGCATCCACCTCCAGGATAAAAGGAAGTGAAAAGTCAGCATAGGCGAGTACAGGGGCTGTGGTAAGTCTACCTTTAACTCCTCAAAGCTACTCTGACACTCCATAGACCATGCCTCAGCAAACTCACGGGACCCAGACTTTGACCGCTTTGGGGTTGCCAGCTCTGCCACCAACCTGTGGAGGGGGGCAGCCAGCCTCGCAAACCCCTCCACAAAGCGGCGGTAGTAGCTAGCAAACCCCAAAAATGACCGCAAACCTGCAACACTGGTTGGCTGAGGCCACTGCGAAACTGCCTCAATCTTTCCTGGGTCTGTAGAAACCCCTTCTGAGGAGATCACATGCCCCAGGTACTGCACTTCGTGTTTGAAGAAGGCACACTTGGACAACTTAGCCTTCAAACCTTCCCTGTGTAACCGACTTAAGACTACCTCCATCCGAGCTAGATGTTGGTCAACTGACGAGGAGAAAACAACAATGTCATCAAGGTACAAGAGGAGAGACTGACACTGTTGGTCCCCAAACAACCGTTCCATTAATCTCTGGAAGGTGCTGGGAGCGTTGCAAAGGCCAAACGGCATCCTGTTCCATTCAAAGAGCCCAAACGGAGTACAAAACGCTGTCTTAGATCTATCTGCCTCACTAACAGGGACCTGATTGTACCCACTGGCAAGGTCCATGGTAGAAAACCAACGTGCCCCTGCCAGTGAGTCCAACGTCTCCTCGATACGAGGTAGAGGGAAGGCATCCTTCCTGGTCTTAGCATTTAAATGACGGTAGTCTACACACATGCGTAGACTGCCGTCCTTCTTCTTAACCAAAACGATGGGCGAAGTGTAAGGGCTGCAGCTCTCTCCAATTACCTGGGCCTCCAAAAGTTGGTTAATGTGAGCCTTTATTACCTCGTACTCTGAAGGAGGAATACGCCTGTACCGCTGGCGCACAGGGACCTCATCTAGTAAGGGGATGTCATGGGAAATAAGATTTGTACATCCCAAATCCCCATCATGTATGGAAAACACAGATGAATACCGGTCTAGTAGCACCCTCACCTTGCCTTGTTCTTTACCGACAACACAGACAAGTCAATCGCCCGGATCTGCTCTTGTACAGGAGGGGAAACCTGCACAACTTGTGTACTTACCCTAGCTGAAACTTCCTGAACTTCAGTGACCTCTGGGGGTAAGCTCACCACCTGAACATGGTTAACAGTGCCTACGACCGTGCTAGCGTACATCACTACATCTATTGTACCCACATTAACCACAGGCACATAAGCTGTGCCATGGTGCACGTGGACCAGAGCAGGAGATGCCAACAAACCTGCTGGGAGACCAGAATCTGGAGGCTCAAACAATACTGTACCATTTGAGTACTGGGCAGAGCACGTTACGGCAACCAATTTCATGGTGCCCCCTGGGATGCGACACGCCCGACGTCCACTCACCTTGACTCGACCCCCCTGATCTGAAACTAGCTGGATGTCGATGTGATGACAATGCTGTAAGGCCTGGACAACAGAAATAGGGGCCTGTGACACAACAAAAAGTGTGTCAAAAAGACTGGTGCCATGCTGACCAAAGAGCTCCCGGTAACAGCGGCTTAGGACATTCATTCCCAGAACACCAGGAACCTGAGCCCCAAACCACCGGGAGGATCTCTGACCACCAGCACTCCACACCCTAAGACCACACGCCCACAAAGCTGTACATCTAGTTCTAAATAGCCAATATAAGGAATTGAGACCATTCGCAGCCCGGAGCTGTAACCAATGGCACGACCTAAACTGTTCCTGACCCCACGACCCAAAATTCGCCAAGAAACACTTCTCCGTAATGGTGGACACCATAGAACCAGTGTCCACCAGGCAAGGTACCATAACCCCACCCATACACACGTCAAGTTGCGGACACGTTGACATAAACGAGACATAAAATTGGCATCATTTAGAACACCCGAGCCCGTCTTTTCCCCGACCAAGCTGTGGCCCTGCAGGTCAGCGGGAACTAGTTTTCTGACGGTTGCCTGGACTGTGACTGCCCACCTCTCGATACCGCGGAGGCTGCGCGTACTGGTGGAAAGCGAAAAGGTCTCCGTTCCCCATCACAATCCCTAGCAAAGTGACCAGGCTGCTGACACCGTCTACAAATTATCTGATTAGATCGGGATAATTGCGAACGCTGAGGATTTTGAATTTGAGCCAAACTTTGAGTAAGTTGATTCAATTGTTGTTGTTGCTTTTTCAGCATTTCTCGCAACTCGCCCAATTCGGAAGTCGCCAAATTACTACTTCCCCCTGTGTGCTGATGTCCCTGTACCCCATACTGAATACCCTGAGCGGAAGGAACTGATTGGCTTCGACCACGCGCCCCCCCAGGCATTCCCTCACGTTCCCAGCGAATAGCTTCGCCACGAACATTCAACAACGTAGCAGTGGGTTGGCGGCGGACCAACTGTTTTAATTCAC
Organism: Silurus meridionalis; assembly: GCF_014805685.1. Taxonomy (NCBI): domain Eukaryota; kingdom Metazoa; phylum Chordata; class Actinopteri; order Siluriformes; family Siluridae; genus Silurus; species Silurus meridionalis. Next base: position 28,648,818 of record NC_060900.1, read on the forward strand.
GCCGGTGCACCGTCGCTCACATGCTCAACAAATTGATCTCGCAATAACATATCCGCATTAGGCATACCATGGGGTGATTGACGTTTCACCTTTTCCAGAAGATTCAACAGGGCTAGGGAGAACTCTAACAAGGTCTCCCCACCCTGTTGTTTTCTGGAAAAAAAGGATTCTTGAAGAGCTACGACGAACTCGTGCAACCATACAATTCGCGCAATGCCTTAATAATTTTGTTTGGATCCTCCCTCTCGTCCCTTGGCCGATATCGAATTTCCTCCCTCGCCTCTCCTTCAAATGATCAACCAAAAGAATGCTTGATCAACCAAGAGAGATGGCGAAGACGCATGCAGGCCTGAGCCTCCTCCACCCATTCCTCAATCCTAATGCCTGATCTACCGTTAAATTTCGGACACTTACGATCCCGAGGCACAAACACGAAACAATCTGTTGCAGAGGCAACAGCACCAGTGAGTGGTGGATCTACAACGGGAGACATAGGAGCATTAAATGGGCTAGGTTGCACAATTGGCACTTGCTCCTGTTGCAATCTTTCATTATCTGCCCTTAATTGGGCTACCAATTCTCTCAATTCGCGTAGTTCATCGTCCATAATTGCAAACCCCGCAATCACTTACCACTACTGAGGAAAACTACGAAGCTCAGGATCTACTCACAAAATTGGAGAAAAAATAAACTGCTGCTGCCCAGCTTCTGCAAAATACAAAATATACAAAACACAAATACACAAACAATACCCACGTCTTCTGCACTACACAAAAGATCCTGCCGACTATGCCAGAATGTGGCGAGAGGGTGGGGGCCTAGGGGTGAAAGCCGAACGGCTCGTCACACCCAAGCTCAACTTTATATACTAACCAAGTCGACTACGCCACCTGGGAGGGTTATACCCAGGAAATAGAAGTAAACCCCAGAGTTTATTAGGTCACACAAGTTCGATTCCCTTATTAATGAGTGTAGGCAGGAAACGTGGGCATCGTATAAAACAATACAAAGTTTATTGAAAACTTATTAAAATAGAACGAAAAGAAAATATTCTCAATGGTAAAACGGTCCGTGACAATTACACAAATAACAAAAATAAACAATCGGACACAAAATATTAAACAATAAATTTACACAACTTCCAAATAACAAAACAAAATAGAATCCTTAAATACAGGGCTGGGGTTACCCACCGGAGTGATCAGCACTAATTATCAAAAGCACACTTCCACACACACACACACACACACACACACACACACACACACACCTCACCGTGAACTCAGAGCACCCACTCATACACGTCAAAAGTGTCGTACAGCAAATGTAGAAATAGCACCACCAAAGACCTTTCACCCGTGGGACCCCAGCTCCTGAAAGAAACCAAAAGCAAAATAAATCTCAGACAGAAATGAAGGAAACAGCGAATTAAGGTCACAATTCCACCGTAATATGATGGATAGTCACCAAGCACAATATGATTCACCATATACACCTCTTACAAAGAAAACAATGAAAACTTGATTAAAAGTTTGAGGGAAGCAAAACTCAAAAGGAGCGGCCACGTCGTCCTTAAGCCAGCCCCGATACTTGCATGTTGCTCCACCCCACAGTAGACCAGACAATACCGGTTAAAACAAATCACAAAAGCCAAACGGCAGCAGCAGAAGTCCCTTTTAAATAGTTGTAAACCGAGGTTGTTCACTCGCACGCAGCAAGGGAAAAGTCGAATCGCAGCAATAATCACCCAGGACGAAAATATAATACAAACGATGATACAAGATATAAATGATACAAGTAATTGCACAACTACATGCTGTAATTCCCCCTAACAAACCGAAACAACTTACCAAACGCGGATAGATAAGTTCCTGAAAATCAATTCACCGCTCAGGATACGCAGCCTTCAAATAACCTGCTGTTAAACTGAAGTTCAAGGACTGCACATTACTCACGCCACCTGACACCCGTTAAAGCTAAACATTGCTAAACAACTTCCTCATACCTGCAGGAAGGGCAGTAAACAGATCCAAAACAGCATCCAAGGATACACAAACGAGCCATTAGTGCAACGTGCAACGAAAAACTAATTAGCCAACGCTACATACTAACAGCACATACCTGAAATCACTATAGCAACTGCAAAAGGGGAGGATACGGGCGTGACGCATGCCAGGCTCAAACCAACCCGCTCTAAATAGTGCCTGCTCGCTACTGATTGGTGGTCAGGAGTGTCAATCACCACCTGTATCTCATTCGTTCGGTCACAATCCACCCCCAGCTTTTGCATCGTCGCCCCGACGATGAACTAAACCAAAAGCCCACTCTCTTAACTTTCAGTCTCAAGGACGGAATAAAACCACAGCTGTACTACCCACTATACTAGACACTGTACCTGGTCCCAAGGATCGTGGGAGGTGATGTACATTAGAGTGCTGCCCAGCAGTACTCCTTCCAGTCCTTCTCACCACACTCTCACCCACTGAAGCAAAGTGTAAAGGAGGGTTCATTAGTGGCTGCACATTCAATCTTACCTCAGGGATTTCTTCTGATTCCTGGACTTCACCAGAACCCTGGGGTTCAGACTGAACCATACTCCTAGGTGCTTGCCTACTACTAACCCGCGGTGTTTCAGGTACCAGAACAAACAAATCTCCCTCGTCCAACTCTTCTTCTCGAGGCCGCACAGTTTCCACTAATGGAATGTCCTGCAACATGGGGGGAGGGTTCCTGCCAATCTGAAGTTTCAGCCAAGATCGGTGCACATGCTTTAACTTGCCTAGATCTGTGATTGAATTGTATACACCACACCTCCTTCCTTAGGTGCCTTCACAATCTGGTACACCACGGAGCTCCACAGGTCATGGATTTTGTGTCGACCTCTCACGCTATAGTCACGGAGATATACCAATTGACCCTCCTGCAGTTGTGATTCTCGTACCTGAAGATCGTGCCTGGCTTTTCGGCGTTCAGCAGCGGCCCCCAACCGCTCACGAGCCCCCTCAAAAGCCACCTGCAACCGATCCTGATGCTCCAGGACCCACCGATGAACACTACCTGACTGTGGCTCCTCAACTCTACCAAGCAGGAAGTCCACTGGAAGTCTAGGCTCCTGCCCAAACATCAAAAAATACGGGCATTCTCCCGTAGCTTGGTGAGGAGTAGTGTTGTAGGCGAACAGTACCTGTGGAAGACAAGATGGCCAGTCCCCCTTCCTTGACACAGGCAAGGTGCGCAAAGATTGTGCAGCGTCCGGTTAAAATGTTCACACTGGCCATTTCCAGCAGGGTGATATGGAGTAGTCGTGACTTTTCAACTCCATATAAACAACACAACTGCTTAACAAGTGCCGACTCAAAGTTACGGCCCTGGTCAGAATGAATACGGCCAGGCCCCCAAATTTAGAACCATTCAACAACCAGAACCTGTGCCACAGTCTCAGCTTGTTGATTTCTAGTAGGTACCGCCAAGGTGTATTTGGTGAAAATATCAGTCATGACCAACACATTCTCAAGACCGAACTTGAGGGTTCCAACACAGTAAAGTCCAAGGCCAGAATCTCATTTGGCGTGCAGCCAGCAGGTGTCCCATGAAACTAACAGGGGCAGGCTGGACACCCTTTGCACACTGGCACCTTTCACACTCATGGCACCACCGGCAATGTCAGAGGACATCCCTGGCCAATAACATCGTTGCCACACCAGCTGAGAGGTGCGCTCCACCCCCTGGTGCCCGTGCAGTTGATGTAATTGTGTCAATACCTCCAGTTTCATGGCCACCGGCAATAGCACTTGGAGGACCTCCTCTCCACTATCCGGGCGAAACACCCGGCGATAAAGCACCCCCTTCTTCTCCACCAGACGATTCCACTGCCGAAACAGAAGCACAGCAGACCTAGAAAGTTTCTTACGCTCCTCAGAGCTAGGCAGCAATTTCCGCCTCCAGAACACCAGCAGCTCTCCAATAACTGGGTCAGCCTGCTGCTGAGCCGACATATCACTGATGGAATAACCAGGAAAGGATACAATCTGGTTTACCTGAGTCACCAATCCACCTTGGTTGACTTGACGCAATGCAGCAGGAACAGATACACCTGGGCACAAATCCTGAACTTCCACAGCAGGTGAGTTCTGGCGTGACAAGGCATCAGCATTGTGGATGCTCTTACCTGATCTATACTTAAGCTCAAAGTCAAAGGCTGCCAACTGGGCAGCCCAACGCTGTTCCATGGCACCCAACTTAGCTGAGGTCAGGTAGCTAAGAGGGTTATTATCGGTGTAGACTACACACTTGTGTCCCAGCAGGTACTCCCGGAACTTCTCAGTCATGGCCCACTTGAGCGCAAGAAACTCCAGCTTCATAGAACTGTAGTTTGAAGTATTGCGCTCAGTGGGCCAAAGACCTCGGCTACCATAAGCTATGGGACGCACCTTACCTTGTTGCTCTTGTGAGAGGACCGCCCCTAGTCCCCCATGGCTGGCGTCCACCTCCAGGATAAAAGGAAGTGAAAAGTCAGCATAGGCGAGTACAGGGGCTGTGGTAAGTCTACCTTTTAACTCCTCAAAGCTACTCTGACACTCCATAGACCATGCCTCAGCAAACTCACGGGACCCAGACTTTGACCGCTTTGGGGTTGCCAGCTCTGCCACCAACCTGTGGAGGGGGGCAGCCAGCCTCGCAAACCCCTCCACAAAGCGGCGGTAGTAGCTAGCAAACTCCAAAAATGACCGCAAACCTGCAACACTGGTTGGCTGAGGCCACTGCAAAACTGCCTCAATCTTTCCTGGGTCTGTGGAAACCCCTTCTGAGGAGATCACATGCCCCAGGTACTGCACTTCGTGTTTGAAGAAGGCACACTTGGACAACTTAGACTTCAAACCTTCCCTGTGTAACCGGCTTAAGACTACCTCCATCCGAGCTAGATGTTGGTCAACTGATGAGGAGAAAACAACAATGTCATCAAGGTACAAGAGGAGAGACTGACACTGTTGGTCCCCAAACAACCATTCCATTAATCTCTGGAAGGTGCTGGGAGCGTTGCAAAGGCCAAACGGCATCCTGTTCCATTCAAAGAGCCCAAACGGAGTACAAAACGCTGTCTTAGATCTATCTGCCTCACTAACAGGGACCTGATTGTACCCACTGGCAAGGTCCATGGTAGAAAACCAATGTGCCCCTGCCAGTGAGTCCAACGTCTCCTCGATACGAGATAGAGGGAAGGCATCCTTCCTGGTCTTAGCATTTAAATGATGGTAGTCTACACACATGCGTAGACTGCCGTCCTTCTTCTTAACCAAAACGATGGGCGAAGTGTAAGGGCTGCAGCTCTCTCCAATTACCTGGGCCTCCAAAAGTTGGTTAATGTGAGCCTTTATTACCTCGTACTCTGAAGGAGGAATACGCCTGTACCGCTGGCGCACAGGGACCTCATCTAGTAAGGGGATGTCATGGGAAATAAGATTTGTACATCCCAAATCCCCATCATGTATGGAAAACAGATGAATACCGGTCTAGTAGCACCCTCACCTTGCCTTGTTCTTCCACCGACAACACAGACAAGTCAATCGCCCAGATCTGCTCTTGTACAGGAGGGGAAACCTGCACAACTTGTGTACTTACCCTAGCTGAAACTTCCTGAACTTCAGTGACCTCTGGGGGTAAGCTCACCACCTGAACATGGTTAACAGTGCCTACGACCGTGCTAGCGTACATCACTACATCTATTGTACCCACATTAACCACAGGCACATAAGCTGTGCCATGGTGCACGTGGACCAGAGCAGGAGATGCCAACAAACCTGCTGGGAGACCAGAATCTGGAGGCTCAAACAATACTGTACCATTTGAGTACTGGGCAGAGCACGTTACGGCAACCAATTTCATGGTGCCCCCTGGGATGCGACACGCCCGACGTCCACTCACCTTGACTCGACCCCCCTGATCTGAAACTAGCTGGATGTCGATGTGATGACAATGCTGTAAGGCCTGGACAACAGAAATAGGGGCCTGTGACACAACAAAAAGTGTGTCAAAAAGACTGGTGCCATGCTGACCAAAGAGCTCCCGGTAACAGCGGCTTAGGACATTCATTCCCAGAACACCAGGAACCTGAGCACCCAAACCACCGGGAGGATCTCTGACCACCAGCACTCCACACCCTAAAACCACACACCCACAAAGCTGTACATCTAGTTCTAAATAGCCAATATAAGGAATTGAGACCATTCGCAGCCGGAGCTGTAACCAATGGCACGACCTAAGCCGTTCCTGACCCCACGACCCAAAATTCGCCAAGAAACACTTCTCCGTAATGGTGGACACCATAGAACCAGTGTCCACCAGGCAAGGTACCATAACCCCACCCATACACACGTCAAGTTGCGGACACGTTGACATAAACGAGACATAAAATTGGCATCATTTAGAACACCCGAGCCCGTCTTTTCCCCGACCAAGCTGTGGCCCTGCAGGTCAGCGGGAACTAGTTTTCTGACGGTTGCCTGGACTGTGACTGCCCACCTCTCGATACCGCGGAGGCTGCGTACTGGTGGAAGCGAAAGGTCTCCGTTCCCCATCACAATCCCTAGCAAAGTGACCAGGCTGCTGACACCGTCTACAAATTATCTGATTAGATCGGGATAATTGCGAATGCTGAGGATTTTGAATTTGAGCCACACTTTGAGTAAGTTGATTCAATTGTTGTTGTTGCTTTTTCAGCATTTCTCGCAACTCGCCCAATTCGGAAGTCACCAAGTTACTACTTCCACCTGTGTGCTGATGTCCCTGTACCCCGTACTGAATACCCTGAGCGGAAGGAACTGATTGGCTTCGACCACGCGCCCCCCCAGGCATTCCCTCACGTTCCCAGCGAATAGCTTCGCCGCGAACATCCAACAACGTAGCAGTGGGTTGGCGGCGGACCAACTGTTTCAATTCACGTCGAAGTGCACCGTCGCTCACATGCTCAACAAATTGATCTCGCAATAAAATATTCGCATTAGGCATACCATGGGGTGATTGACGTTTCACCTTTTCCAGAAGATTCAACAGGGCTAGGGAGAACTCTAACAAGGTCTCCCCACCCTGTTGTTTTCTGGAAAAAAAAGATTCTTGAAGAGCTACGTACGAACTCGTGCAACCATACAATTCGCGCAAGGCCTTAATAATTTTGCTTGGATCCTCCCTCTCGTCCCTTGGCCGATATCGAATTTCCTCCCTCGCCTCTCCCTTCAAATGATCAACCAAAAAGAATGCTTGATCAACCGAGGAGAGATGGCGAAGACGCATGCAGGCCTGAGCCCCCCCCCCGTCCTCAATCCTAATGCCTGATCTACCGTTAAATTTCGGACACTTACGATCCCGAGGAACAAAAACGAAACAATCTGTTGCAGAGGCAACAGCACCAGTGAGTGGTGGATCTACAACGGGAGACATAGGAGCATTAAATGGGCTAGGTTGCACAATTGGCACTTGCTCCTGTTGCAATCTTTCATTATCTGCCCTTAATTGGGCTACCAATTCTCTCAATTCGCGTAGTTCATCGTCCAAAATTGCAAACCCCGCAATCACTTACCACCTCTGAGGAAAACTACGAAGCTCAGGATCTACTCACAAAATTGGAGAAAAAAAAGAACTGCTGCTGCCCAGCTTCTGCAAAAACACAAAATATACAAAACACAAATACACAAACAATACCCACGTCTTCTGCACTACACAAAAGATCCTGCCGACTATGCCAGAATGTGGCGAGAGGGGTGGGGGCCTAGGGGTGAGAGCCGAACGGCTCGTCACACCCAAGCTCAACTTTATATACTTAACCAATTCGACTACGCCACCTGGGAGGGTTACACCCAGGAAATAGAAGTAAACCCCCGAGTTTATTAGATCACACAAGTTCGATTCCCTTATTAATGAGTGTAGGCAGGAAACGTGGGCATCGTATAAAAAATACAAAGTTTATTGAAAACTTGAAATTAAAATAGAACGAAAAGAAAATATTCTCAATGGTAAAAACGGTCCGGTGACAATTACACAAATAACAAAAATAAACAATCAGACACGAAATATTAAACAACCAATTTACACAACTTCCAAATAAATAAAACAAAATAGAATCCTTAAATACAGGGCTGGGGTTACCCACCGGAGTGATCAGCACTAATTATCAAAAAGCACACTTACACACACACACACACACACACACACACACACACACACACACACCTCACCGTGAACTCAGAGCACCCACTCATACACGTCAAAAGTGTCGCACGGCAAACGTAGAAATAGCACCACCAAAGACCTTTCACCCGTGGGACCCCAGCTCCTGAAAGAAACCAAAAGCAAAATGAATCTCAGACAGAAAGGAAGGAAACAGCGAATTAAGGTCACAATTCCACCGTAATATGATGGATAGTCACCAAGCACAATATGATTCACCATATACACCTCTTACAAAGAAAACAATGAAAACTTGATTAAAAGTTTGAGGGAAGCAAAACTCAAAAGGAGCGGCCGCGTCGTCCTTAAGCCAGCCCCGATACTTGCATGTTGCTCCACCCCACAGTAGGCCAGACAATACCAGTTAAAAACAAATCACAAAAGCCAAACGGCAGCAGCAGAAGTCCCCTTTTAAATAGTTGTAAACCGAGGTTGTTCACTCGGCGCGCAGCAAGGGAAAAGTCGAATCGCAGCAATAATCACCCAGGACGAAAATATAATACAAACGATGATACAAGATATAAATGATACAAGTAATTGCACAACTACATGCTGTAATTCCCCCTAACAAACCGAAACAACTTACCAAACGTGGATAGATAAGTTCCTGAGAATCAATTCACCGCTCAGGATACGCAGCCTTCAAATAACCTGCTGTTAAACTGAAGTTCAAGGACTGCACATTACTCACGCCACCTGACACGCGTTAAAGTTAAACATTGCTAAACAACTTCCTCATACCTGCAGGAAGGGCAGTAAACAGATCCAAAACAGCATCCAACAGGGACACACACTGAAAAGACAGGCCAAGGATACACAAACGAGCCATTAGTGCAACGAGCAAAGAAAAACTAATTAGCCAACGCTATATACTAACAGCACATACCTGAAATCACTATAGCAACCGCAAAAGGGGAGGATACGGGCATGACGCATGCCAGGCTCAAACCAACCCGCTCTAAATAGTGCCTGCTCGCTACTGATTAGTGGTCAGGAGTATCAATCACCACCTGTACCTCATTCATTCGGTCACACCTGTATCTGCTCAGGCCATTTTTGTTTTCTCCTTGCGAGGCAAGGAACATAGCATAATGCTCAAAATTCGATTAAACCGCTTTGTTACACCATTCCCCATTGGGTGGTATGCTGTAGTGTGTGACTTCTCAACACCAGCAAACTTAAGCAATTTTGCAATGAGCGCACTTTCGAAGTTAGCCCCTTGGTCGTTATGAATATGTGTCGGAAAACCATAGATGCAAAAAACATGATCCCACAACTTCTTGGCTATCTGATTCGCCAACTTAGAAAAAGGTTCAGTAACAACTAATACATCCACGGATCGGTGCTTGCTATCCACAGCACACCAAAAATTCAAACACACCAACTGAAGTCTTAATGTTCTCAAGAGGGGCTAGAGCAGATGGCTCTGGTGTTTTGGCCAATACACACCTCTGACAACATTTGACATACTCCCTAAGATCATACTTTATCCTAGGCCAGTAAAAACGTTGTCGAGCTAACTGGAGGGTTCTCGACTGTCCCTGATGTCCAGCAGGATCATGTACACTGTTTAAAGCCTTAGCTCTAAGATTTGATGGAATTACAAGTTGGAACCTTTTGTGATTGCTTAACGGATCTTTCGAGACGCGATAAACTACTCCGTTTTGCATTTTCAACCTATCCCATTGCTTAAGAAGAGATAAAGTTCCAGCGTCCATTTCAATCATCTCTCACCTTGATGGTCGTTTTTTCAGACTCAAAAAATAAATCACTTTCGAGATTGCTAAATCTGACTCTTGATCTTGTCTGATTTTTTCTAAAGGGATTGCTGAAATAGTATCACACCCAGGCGTTACCATATCCTGAATGGATTGGATTGTCTGCATGGCCCTTAGCTCGGTTACCATTTCCCACTGATCATGATAAGCCTATGACTCACTGTTTTTGCAAAAGGATCACAGCTGAAGGCATCAGCTACAATGTTCTTGCTCCCAGCAATATTTTTAAGATCAAAAGTTTAAGCAGCAAGCTTGGATACCCAGCTTTGTTCACAAGCATTGAGTTTAGCATTAGTTAGTATATAAGTGAGTGGGTTATTGTCAGTCCATACCGTGAACATGTAATTTTAACCAATGGCTGAATTTTTCTCATACTCTCCACTTTAAGGCTAGAAACTTAAGCTTATGTGCTGAATACCTCTTTTGAGAGTTACTTAGAGTCTTGCTTGCGAATGCAATGGGGCGTGCTTTCTCCTCCCCAGGCGGTATCTGTGATAGCTCAGCCCCGAGTCCATCTAGAGATGCATCAGTTGACAAAATTACCGGAAGAGAGAAATCAGGATGTGCTAGAACCACAATCTGCAATAAGCTCTCTTTCAGTTTAGAATGGGCCGCATCACACTCGGGAGTCCAGTCAGTTGATTTTAACTTCCCATAAGGGCCTGCCCTAATCCCAGTTTTGATCTTTTTCTTTCTTTTCTGTCCAGCTGTCAAAGAAAGCAACAGTTTGGCTATTGAGGAACAACATGGGATGAAATGCTGATAATAGAGAATCATGCCCAAAACAGACTTAATCCTTCAGACAGATAGAGTACACCCATCCTCTTTCATGAGGTCCTCTTTTGACAATTTGGCCGTTCCCATTAATTACGTGACCTAAAAATTTCACAGATGCTTGCATGAAATGTCACTTTTTCAGACTTAACTTGAGGTTGTTATCCCTCAACTGTCGAAAGACTATCCTCAGCCTCTGCAACACTGCCTTCTCATCAGGTGCAAACACCAATTCTTCCTTTTGGCTTCTCCCATTGGGGGTCACCACAGCGGATAATCCATATTCATAATCTGCATGTTCGATTGGCACGTTTTTACTCTGGATGCCCTTCCTAACGCAACCCTCCCCAGTGTTGTGCTAGTTACAAAAAAAAGTAACTAGTTACAGTTACTCGTTACTTTATTCAAAAAGTAACTCAGTTACATTGTTGATTACTTACACCAAAAAGTAATGCGTTACTGTTAAAAGTAACTTTTTAGTTACTTTTTTAAAGAATGTTCATTGAGTTGCTGGAGGTGCTGCTATCGCAGTAGATACGACCTTCGAACCAGAAAGACACAGCTTACATTTGACTAAAATTTTTTTGTATTTATACTCAACTAAAGTGAAATAATGATCATATTTCCACTTTGAGAAACTTGTCTTGCTCTCCTCGACTTGCCATTACTGCCGCACAGACCTGAATAAACGGAGACACGCCCACAGTGCGTCTTCTACCTGTTTACAGTGGTTCATCCACCAATCCTACAATGCGACGCTGCTGTAAACAGGTCAGACTGTAGGCTACACTTCAGCCCAAATTCATTAATTTAAAAAAGTAATGGGTAACGAACCATACGGTAATGGTAACGAAGTTACTTTATTTAAAAACACACGTAACAGTATTAGTTACTGTCAAAAGTAACTTCGTTACAGTAATTCGTTACTGCCCAACACTGACCCTCCCCATTTATCCAGGCTTGGGATCGGCACTAAGAGGCATCCTATTGTTTTCATGAAGGCCCTACTTTTTATATTCTTTAGACATGGGGATGTTATAGAAACCTGATGTCAGATCCATAGCGCTGAAGAGAGCGTTTCCACCTAAGGCAGCAAGGCAGTCTGATTGATGAGGGAGTGGTTGTGCATCCTTGATGGTTCTAGTGTTCAGCCATCTAAAGTCCGTACAAATTCTTAAACTACCGTCTCTCTTCCACACAAAAACCAGGGGCGAAGCATATTCACTCAATGACTTCCAAATTATTCCCTGCTTTTCCATTTCTGAAAGAACTTGCCGTAATTTCTGATAGTGAGCGGGTGGTATCCAATGGTACAAAAGTCAGAATGGACATTTATCAGTATCAGGCAAATGCAATTCCAAATCTACCACAGCATGACATGAGTACACATCTGCCAAATTACAGTTCGTTTTTAGGGTGATCGGTTTGTCTGAAAGGTTGACAACTTTCAGAGGAACCCAGCGATCTCCCCATAAAGGTGTAATGACGCAGCCAATGATAATGTTCCGAGGCATAATTCGGGGAGGAGTGGCCTCTACAATTACGGTGCTTCCTGGCAACATGGCAGTATTACTTGGCAACTTTCCCCAAACAAGGTGTTCTTTTTTTGCCACTAATGTGACCACTTGAAAAAGCCTAACAATCCCACCTTATCTGGTGGGTCACTACCCCTCCAACAGCAAGTATTTGCCATAACAACTAAAAAACGTTTGCATGATGAAGATGGTTTTGAAGCACTGTTGAACAGAGTTCTCCAATGATCACTGTTGGCTTTCATTAGACTCATGAGAAACTTCACCACATTGGTTCTGATGATTAAATCATCCTTTTGCCCTGGCACAACCAAGACTGGTACCAAGCATCTCACACCATTTACTTTAAGCTAAACTTCTTATATGCATTTCAGCTTTGTTGCTTTACATCCACATCCCACAAACATTATTTCCTGTGTCAGTGGTGTGGGCTTCGGCAACACATTATCTCTGAGCATTCTGCTGTCTACTGCTTCACTGAAAGTACAAGCCATGGATCCAGAGTCCAACATTCCCATCATTCGAAATTTATCATTCACATAGACAGGTGCATAGAACAACTCATCAAATACTTCCAAGGTTTGCATATTCTGCGCAATCAACTTGATTTGGGTCAGAGTTTGCGCACATGCACTTTCCTAAACTTTCTTAATGTCTGTAGTACTGAGGGTTCTTTCTGTTCCACCCACACATCCCCTCTTCAGGTGTGGGCTGACTATTTTAAATGCGATAACCCTTAAAAGGGCTGTACAGTCTGACTGTCAGTACTTGATTGAATGTTCACACAATTCCTTTTTATATGGCCAGATTGGAAACTAGCCAAGCAAGGCAGAGTCGCTGCCATTAGCAAAGTGACAAAGTGGAATGCTCATGAGCGCCACATACTTTACATTCTCTAATAGATGAATGACTTGGCCCAGAGAACTTTGCCTCTACCTGACTATTCTGAGTTAGAGCACGATCAAGTAAACTGATGTGTCTTTATACAATTATCATCATTCTGTAAGGATAGAGTACTAGCATTAGCATCATCAGGCATCACAACAGGGAAATCTCCTGTGGTGGCATTCCCCTCCCTACATGACTGGGTATTAGCTGTGACATCACGCTTGGACCTAACTACTGACTGTTCCTTTTGCTCAAGCTAATATCTGTCTAGATGTTCTTGTACCTTGCTTGCTGTCCACTTAGCTGATGCTTTTAAACGGAAAATCGCTGTCAAAGATGGGTCTGGGCAATGTTTGACAAACATCATGGCTGCTTCTTGGCATGGGTAATCCATCTGTCGCCAGAGCCTAATCGAAGCCTCTTCTGCAATATTCGCGGCCTTATTCAAACAAACCCAATATTCTACTGGATTTTCTCTGGCAACAGGTACTGTGCTGTAGAAATCCGCTAAGGACATCTAAGAAAATCTGGCTTTGCTAAAATGCTGTTTTAGAATATCAAATATCACTTTGGGATTCTATGAGGGTCTCAGTGAAGTGTTACTAGGAAGAGTAATTCTAACGTTGTCTTTAGCTTTACCCATCAGTCTCGAAAGGATTTCATGATAATGCTCTGATGTTGGTATACCCCTTTTCCGCAAGAAAGTGTCCATTAGTTCCCCCCACTCAGGCTCCGTTACTTCAGACTGCATGACTAGTTTAACTTCTGTCAAATTAAGTGAGGGTATTTCTGAGAAATACTGACTTGCACTTAAACTATGAGTCTGTGCACCACTGGTGTCCCTCTCTCAATTTCTCCTTTCACTTTGAGTAGATATTATTTTTAGTCCTACTACTTGAGCGATGTGTGTTACAAGGTCATGTCATGCCACATCTTTTAAATCCGAGCTAACCGATAATGGATTACTTCTTAACTGTTCAAGTGTCTGTTCAATTATTCGAGTAGAGCAAAATCACAATCTTCGTTCAACACTACCCTTCCCTACACCAGGTGTAGATACACAATCACCCAAAAATCTCCCTGTCCAAAAACTTGAATTTACATAACCCCTTTAGCATTTAGACTCTCTGTATTAAAACAATGATCCATCTCTGTTCAATAATGTACAAATTACTAAACAAAGAATACATTTTCAATTAACAACCTTATCTAGACATCAGCATGAAAAAAATAATTTTAAGAATCTAAAAAGAGAAGGGCAAGGGGAAAAAAAAGAAAAAAGTAACGGTGCTAATCTCTTAGCAAAGTATCCAGTTTCTTAGCAATGCACTAACGTGTGTTAATGTTCGTTGGAACCTCCACTCTCCTCCACTTCTACTTTCCCTGCCGTCTCTGTAGACATCTTTCTTCTCTCCTTCTTCTCCTTTGGCAAACAGCAGCCCAATTTCCACCAGTACCCTGTTGATTAACAATACCTGTTGTGGTCGTTGGTAATCCAGACCTCGACCGATCCGGTATGAAATTCCGGTATGAAATTCTTATCGCATATTTGATTTGGTGCATGTTTTACATTTACATTTACATTTAAATTTGCGGCATTTAGCAGACGCCCTTATCCAGAGTGACATACAAAAGTGCTTTGAGTCTCTAGTAATGAATAAATCTACACTGGTATGCAAGTTTACAAACTTAATATAAATATAGCCCTTCTACAAGCTTGGAAAGTGCTAATTTAAGTGTTTCAGGAAGATGAAGGTCTTCAGTCGTCTAGGGGAAGTTCATTCCACCACCTCGGTGCCAGAACAGAGAAGAGCCTTGAAGTGTATTTTATGCTGGATGTCCCTCATAACACAACCCTCCACATTTATCTGGGTTTGAGACCGACACTCATTACTTGTTTAAACCTTTAACTGTCTACACTCCAATGTGAGATCTTTCCTGCTCTAATTCTGGTCCTTTAGTTTTTCATTCTACCTGTTTATGTTCTATGGGTGATCAGGATTTTTCTTCCTTTCTTCTTTCTATGCGCCAGAACTTTGGAATTCTATCCCTGTTGAGATTAGACAAGCTGAATCTTTTAGTGTTTTAAAAGTTTTTTTCAGGACAGATTTGATTAGATTTTTCATTTTTTGTTATGTTTATTTATTTATTTCATTTTTATTTCCTATATTAATGTGTGGAAAGTAATTTGAGATATAGCTTTTATATAAAATGTAAAAAAAAAAAGATTATTATTATTATTATTTCTATAAATATAGGTTATGCTGAAGTGGTGCCACACAAAAACGACTAAAAAAGACAGTGTGGGAGAGCTGACGGTTCGGGGAAAGGAAAACCACTCAGGGCAGGATCAGTTCTGAATTAGAATTATTTCTTATATTTTCTGAATGATCAGTGCTAAAGACACAATCTCGCAGGCACACACACCCCTGGCACACCCTCTCGCTCCTCTTTTATGCTCCCCCTGATCACTGCTAGAGAGAGAACATTCATTAGTCACAATTCCCTTGAGTAAAATTAAAAGTTTCCCCAAGTGGAAAAAGTACAAAATAGCAACTTAGTACAGTAACTAACTACATTTACTTTATTACTGCTCACCACTGGAAATAACATTTATGAAATGCATCAGTCAGGATTTTGGCCACAACATAGCACAAAGACGGCACTGGTTAAAATGATAAATGACCTGCTATTGGTCTCTGATCAGGGTTTTGACACCTCACTTGATCTGACGTGCAGCTTTTGACACCACTGATCATAATCTACTGCATTCTAGACTAGAATGCTCTGGTCTTATTAGACTGATCTCTATCAATTTGTTCATGTAAATCATGTAACAGCTATGAGCCCTTTCCTGTTTGCAGTAGTGATGGACAGGTTGAAGGACGAGGTCAGACAGAAGTCTGTGTGGACTAGGATGTTTGTGGATAATATTGATATTTGTGGTGAGATTAGGGAGCAGGTGGAGAAGATCCTGGAGAGGTGGAAGTACACGCTCTCTCCTCTCTCTCTCTCTCTCTCTCTCTCTCTCTCTCTCTCTCTCTCTCTGATAATTGTAATGTAATAATCACACACACACACACACACACACACACACACACACACACACATACACACACACACGCAGTCTCATGGTTAAGGTTTTACTCTTCACTTGTCTGGTTTGAGTTTACTGGATGTTCTGCAGGTAAATCAGTTTTACTTCATGTTTATTTCACTGTGTGTGTTTGTGTGTGTAATTATTACATATTTATTTTTTTATAATTTAGTTAAAGCTTTACATGTGCACTTTTGATTGAATCTGATTTTAATTTCTGATTAAACACAAAAAAAGTAATAAAGAAATAACTGAAGTAATAAATAAAGTAAATAATTTCCAGAATTAAATTTTTTTTTCCAGAATTAAAGCAATTATGATTAATTTATTGATCAATGATGATTAATATTATTATGATGTTAAAAACATTAAAGCATCTGAAAGAAAGCTGCACAGAAGCAACGCTGATAACTCCATCGTAATCTTCATTAACATCATCTCAATTATTATTATTATTATTATTATTATTATTATTATTATTATTATATTATCATTATTAATAGTATTATTATTAATATTATTATGTTTTGAATATTTTTCATGGTATTTTAACTCTACTAAACAAATGCACATTTAATTTGACCACAAAATTTGGAGATCCACGTTTCAAATAATCGCATTACAGAACTGGATTTTACTGACGTTACAAAGGTAGATTATATATAATTATATTTACAATTTATAAACTGCCTTGAATAATTAAGAACCAGTTTTTCACATTCTCTGAAATGTATGGGTGCAATTACACATATTTATGCGTCAGTTTGTGTGTGTGTGTGTGTGTGTGTACATGGTTGATGCTGTTGCTGACTAAGATTCTTTTCAAACACATTATGAGTATAAGACAAAGCATTCTTTTATTTTGGAATTGATTTAATTATTCTCTTCCTTTTCTTCCTCTCGATTCATTCTAAGATAAGATATAAGTTTATTTGTCCGACAGTGGGGACATTTTTTTCTCCTTTTTTAATTTGTTAATGTGGGTGTTTTATCTAAATGGGTTTTCGTACTTCACATATCAGAGGAAACCAGTTTAGATACCATACATAGCTTAGATATATATGTAACCACTGATGGTTATACCACTGTCAACTTGTTGTTGATTATACAGTATATATATATATATATATATATATATATATATATATATATATATATACAGTGAGGAAAATAAGTATTTGAACACCCTGCTATTTTGCAAGTTCTCCCACTTAGAAATCATGGAGGGGTCTGAAATTGTCATCGTAGGTGCAGAGAGACATAATCTAAAAAAAAATCCAGAAATAACAATGTATAATTTTTTAACTATTTATTTGTATGATACAGCTGCAAATAAGTATTTGAACACCTGAGAAAGTCAATGTTAATATTTGGTACAGTAGCCTTTGTTTGCAATTACAGAGGTCAAACATTTCCTGTAGGTTTACAACAGGTTTGCACACACTGCAGGAGGGATTTTGGCCCACTCCTCCACACAGATCTTCTCTAGATCAGTCAGGTTTCTGGCCTGTCGCTTGGGTTTAGGTCTGGAGAAGCTGTGGTCAGTATCTATACAAAGTGCTCCAAAGAAGGAACAGTGGTGAACCGGTGACAGGGCCTTGGGTCCAATCAAACAGATGAGCTCCTGAAGCTCAAATTGCTGAAGAAGTTCATGCTGTTAATGCTTGATGGGTCAGGATTGTTTTGGCAGCATATATATATATATATATATATATAAACAAATAGCTCTTACAAAACCAAATTGTGCAAAGCAGATGGTATAGGATGTCACTGCAAAATGCTGGGGCATGTTGGTGAAGTGTGCGCTCAAGTCAATAACATTGTCACCAGGAAAGCACCTCCACACTATCACACATCCTCCTCTAGATAGATAGATAGATAGATACAACTTTATTGTCATTGCATTGTACAGGTACACAGCAACGAAATGCAGTTTAGCATCTACCAGAAGTGCAAAATGTAGCAGTCGTGCAAAAGTGCAGATAAATATCTAGCATATTTACAGTGCAGATAACTATCTGGCATATTTACAGCAGTGGTATATATATGAAGTATATACAGTGAATAAATATAAAGGCTATTTCAGTGCAGAGATGTGTGGACATTCAGAAGTACAGTGAATAAATATAAAGGTGTACAGTAATTAAGAAAAATGTGCAGAAATGAAAGGTTACAAGATCACAAGATTATAGCATTAAGGAGTAGCAAGCTGAATAAACAGTCTACTATATATAAAAAAAATATATATATAAATATATACACATACATTATATACACAGATGAATGTGAAATGTTGGGCAGAATGTACAGTAATGATAAATATACATACAGATATAAAAAGTGCAGATGTAATGAGGAGTGAAAAGATATAATATGAAGTATGTACATGTATTGTACAGAGGTTATATACAGACTTTTGTTTATGTTTGTTTTGTAGTGATTTAGCGGTGTAGTGTTGAGTTCAGTAGTGTGATGGTGGATGGAAAAAAACACAGTGGAGCCTCCGTACCATGCAGTGATGGAGTTGGTCAGGATGCTCTCAATGATGCAGCGGTAGAAGCTCGTTAAAATCCCCGGGGACAGATGAGATTTCTTGAGACTTCTCAAGAAGTACAGGCGTTGTTGTGCTTTTTTTACCAGAGCTGACGTGTTCTGCTGCCAGGACAGATCCTCAGAGATGTGAACTCCCAGGAACTTAAAGCTGGAGACTCGCTCTACCTCGGTTCCATTGATGTTGACTGGTAGATGTCTCCTGCTGTTGGATTTCCGGAAGTCCACAATGAGCTCTTTGGTCTTTGTGGCGTTGAGAGTCAGGTTGTTGGTGGCACACCATGCTGCCAGATTACGGATCTCTTCCTGTAGGCCGATTCGTCGTTGTTGTCGATCTGGCCGACCACGGTGGTGTCATCTGCATACTTGATGAAGATGTTGGAGTTATACAGAGGAGCACAATCGTGGGTGAACAGGGAGTAGAGCAGTGGGCTCAGAACACAGCCCTGCGGTATGCCAGTGTTCAGAATTAGGGTTGAGGATACCTGGTTTCCCAACCTGACAGATTGAGGTCTGTTGGTGAGAAAGTCCAGAATCCATCTGCAAGTGGAGGTGCAGATACCCAGTTCACTGAGCTTAGTGATCAGTACAGTGGGGAGGACTGTATTGAACGCAGAGCTAAAGTCAATGAACAGCATTCTGATGTACGTGTTGCTTTTATCCAGGTGGGTGAGAGCAGAATGAAGAGCTGTGGAAACTGCATCCTCTGTTGACCTGTTCGGGCGATAGGCAAACTGGTATGGGTCCAGTGTGGGTGGTAGGCCCGCAGTGAGGTGATTCAGGACCAGTTTCTCAAAGCACTTCATAGCAATGGGGTGAGTGCAACCGGGCGAAAGTCATTCAGGCATTTAGCAGCTGAGTGCTTAGGCACTGGTATGATAGTAGTGGTCTTCAGGCATGTAGGTACCATGGCTTGGGCCAGTGACAGGTTGAAAATGTCAGTAAAAACCTGTGCCAGTTGTCCAGCGCATGCTCTGAGAACACGTCCCGGTATGCCGTCCGGGCCAGCTGCCTTTCGTGCATCCACTCTGCTGAACACTGAATAGACGTCCGTTGTTGAGATTGAAAGTGGGCTGTAAGCAGTAGCAGAGTCCGTGGTTGGTGTAAAATGTCCTGTGCTTTGGTCAAAATGAGCAAAAAAGTGATTAAGTTCGTTCGGTTGGAAGGCACTACTGGTTAGTTGAGCTGTGGGTTTGTAGTCCGTGATTGACTGGATGCCTTTCCACATGCGTCTGGGGTCAGAGTTGTGGAAGTGCTCTTCTATGTGGCGTTTAAATGTGTGCTTTGCTTTCCTGATGCCCCTTTTCAGGTTGGACCTGGCTCTGTTGTAGTCCTCCGCACTGCCAGATTTAAAGGCAGCATCTCTTGCTTTCAACAGGAGACGGACTTCAGAGTTCATCCACGGCTTCTGGTTAGGAAAGCATTTCACGTGTTTGACAGTAGTGACATTGTCAATGCACGTGTTAATATGGTCCAAAACAGATGATGTGTAACTGTCCATGTCTGTGTGAGAGTCCAGTGTGGCCTGTGAAGCGAACATGCTTTACAGTGGAAACCACACATCATTCCTCAGATTTAATATGAATTTCTTGTGTTTCATGGGCCAAGCAAGTCATTTCTTCTTGTTGATCTTGCAAAGTAATCCATGAAGGCCTGACTCCATTATAAGTGCTAAGTTTTCCAGGCTCTGAGGCTGGTAATTCTAATGAATTTATCCTCTGCAGCAGAGGTAGCTCTTCCTGGGATGGTCCTCATGTGAGCCTGTTTAATCATTGTGTTTGATGTTTTGGAGACGGCATAATTTCTTACCATAATATGGATTTGTACAGTAGCTGTAGTGATATTGACTCTGTACACACACTTTCATCTGCACATGACAACCGATGCTCTAAAGCACATTAAGAAGGCAATAAATGTCACAAATAAACTCTTGATAAGACGCACCTCTGACCTGAAACCCATTCCAGGTGATGACCTTATGACAATAATGAGGTGCCATTAATTTTGTGTGTGTGTGTGTGTGTGTGTGTGTGTGTGTGTGTGTGTGTGTGTGTGTGTGTGTGTGTGTGACTCACTTGAATATTTGATTACATTTGTGGATGTTAATGTAAGGTGTAAATGTGTTGCAGGTGAAGATGATGGAGCTGAAGAGAAGTTACAGTAAGCATCACAAATTCTATCAGTGCAGATTTTCTAATGCTTTCTCACAACAATCCTAACATAACTTTGTTAATTAACTCTTTTATATTTATTAACTTTTACCAAAAGAGCTTATGGACAGGTTTTAGGAGTATCTCATTCATATCAATCATACCCAATCACACACACACACACACACACACACACACACACACACACACACACACACATTACCACACTGTGCTGCTATGCTACTAATCCCAATGCTTAAGAAGTATAACAGAGACGTGTCAAAGAAGTGCAAGGAAGTTCTTTTGGGGTATTTCCTGTATCATTCCAGCTATGAGCGGCCGTCTAGATTCTTAGTACTGCTGAGGTGCAGGCCTGGACTAAAGCCATATGGATTCAGGGTGGCAGATCTCTTGCTACATGCATGTGCTTCCTGGAGCTGTTCCAACATATCTTTGATCACTCTCCAGATGGAAAAATGGCAAGCAACAACTTTTTATGCAGACACAAGGCTCCTGTAGAGTCACAAAATTAGTATGCAGCAATGAAAATGTAACTCTTGACCTATTATACCTATTATAGCTTAACTGTGAACTAAGTGATACAGTTAATGAATGATGTGAGAAGGAAACATCAGAGGAAGGTTTCTACTGTGGGGGAAACTAATTATTCCTGGTCTTATGGACAAATCACTTGATGGTCCAGTCAGTGTCATGAACAATGTATTGAAGCCCAGCAAAGACAAACATGATTAAACTAAATCATATTATACCAGATACTCCAAGAACTCCAGGAAATGTTTCAAAGATCAAAGCAAGTAACATTCCTTCTGTAGGTCCTATGACAATCCTGAAAGAAACCCAAGCTCCACCTTAAAGGCTTTTTTTTTGTTTTTGTTTTTTTTACAAAAAATACTCTGTGCAACTGAACAAAACTATGATGAGGGTAATAGAAATCTCTTGGCTGTTGCACTCGCTTTGGAGGAATTAGAATTCACCGAGCATCCCTGTCATACTTATCGACAACAAGAACCTTGAGAAATCGAGTTCAGCCGAAAGTATGAACCCATGACAAACACATTGTTTTTTTATCGTTTAAATTTCACCCTTTTCTACCTGCATGGATCCAAGAATGTTGAAGTTTAAATGTTGTCAATTCTTCCCCATCATGGATGATTGGGGTCTTAGAACGGGAGGTAGACCAGGCGTTGGCATGACTTCCCTCAGTACAAATCCCCAATGCATGCCCAGTGTAAAACATTTTGTCCCAGACTCACAGATTTGTGCCCAACTCATATGATTCATATGATTGCTTAGGTCCATGTGGAGTTTATATATATATATATATATATATATATATATATATATATATATATATAAGATATATATGAGATGTCCTCTGAAATTGGAAACTGGTTGTGTTTTGACCAAACCTTTTATACAAGTCAGTACTAATAAGCTGTTGTAAAAAATGATTCAATTATTATATAAAGGAAAAACTCAAAGCAGAGAGGAGATTGAGGAGAATGAAGCATTTCTGTTTCTCATCTTGCGTCATGTGGTGCATTAAAATCTTTCCTCCTTTGGAATTTGATCAATAGATTGTTTAAATTGACGTGCTGGGTGAATTTGGATATCTTGAATATCAAACAATTTAATTTAATTCTGCTTAAATAAAAATAAGACGCTCATGAATTTACTCACTTTCGATCCAATTCAGTAATATGATCCAATCTTCTCATCACCACCTTCTTTCATGTCTCTAACATCACTGACCTTCTTCACTCTGCTGAGAGAAATTCATGTTTTCTGGTGTTTCATTTTTACCTCTGGATTTAATTGTGATTCATTTTCTTTATTCTGGATTCTTTCTTTCAGATTGCAGGAGAAAGAGCTGGAAGCTGAGAGTGGCTGCTTTGATCACCATGACAAGTCTGTTTGTGTTCATGATCCTGCGATTTAACAACCAGAACAACAAATCACAAAACACGCTTAGCAAAACAAAATCTAATTCAGAACATCTGGCATCTCCAGATGTGCTCCTGAGTTCTACCTACAAATGTGAGACAAACTTGTCTGCATCAAACATCTCCGGCTTTTCCACTTTCCCAAAGCGCACCCAAGACTTCCTGTTTTACCGGCACTGTCGGCATTTCCCCATGCTGCTCAACGTTCCCGGGAAGTGCGGTGGTCCTGAGAACTCTGCTGATGTTTTTCTGCTGCTGGTCATCAAAAGTTCTCCACCTAACTACGAAAGGCGAGAGGTTCTGCGCAAAACGTGGGCGTCCGAGAGACTTGAGAATGGTGTCTGGATCCGCACTGTGTTCTTATCTGGAACTACAGGACAGAGCTTCGAGAAGGAACGACTGAATAAACTCTTGGAGATGGAGAACCGTGAGAACCAGGACATTATTCAGTGGGATTTTGAAGATTCCTTTTATAACCTCACACTGAAGCAGGTCTTGTTCCTGGAGTGGATGGAGAAGTTCTGCCCAGATGTGCACTTTCTCCTTAATGGAGATGATGATATTTTTGCCAACACAGACAACATGGTGCAGTATCTCAAAGGGTTAGATGATAACGATGGAAGTAAACACCTGTTTACTGGAGCCGTAAACCTGTTAATGGAGCCGATCCGAGAACCTGGCAGTAAATACTACGTCCCTGTCCAAATCTATGCATTAGACAGTTATCCTCCATACTGCGGAGGAGGCGGCTTTCTGTTGTCACGTTTTACTTCTAGAATCATCTACAACATGTCTCACTCCATCGCTCTGATCCCCATAGATGATGCTTACATGGGAATGTGTCTGGAAAAAGCTGGACTTAAACCCGTTTTCCATATTGGAGTGAAGACCTTCGGCCTGTACATCCCCTCTGACAAGCTGGACTTGTACGATCCGTGCTACTACCGTGAGGTTCTCCTGGTCCACAGGTTTCTTCCACACCAAATCTTTATTATGTGGCATGAAATTCATCGGGAAGATTTGGTTTGTGGAAGGAAAGGATTTTCCGAGCAGATTGTCACCATGTCCAAGAACTGAATGGAGAACTGGCAGGAAGCACAAAACTTTCAGACACTGTTTATTCTCAGAAATCAAACTAGATAGATAGATAGATAGATAGATAGATAGATAGATAGATAGATAGATAGATAGATAGATAGATAGATAGATAGATAGATAGATAGATAGATAGATAGATTTTTTATTGTCATTGCACAGGGTAAAACAAAATGAAGTGTCAGTCCTTATGGTAGAAGTCTGTGAATTGTGTAAACATAAGTGCATGTAAAGCAAATATTTCCAAGAATTTTCTGATGGTGTTTCTTTATATTCAGTTCTCTAATTTTCTAAGGTAGAAGGAAATTTTCCTGGATGTTCCTGTTTCTGCATGATGTGATGCATCTGAAGCGTCTCTGCATAGCAGCAGGAGCTGAATAGTTCTTCCAGGGAGTGCAATAAGCAGCTGATGATTTTTTAAAAGGTGTTGATAATTCTCTGAACGGCTTTCCTCTCTGCTGCGGATCATCTGGTGTACCATACGGTGATACAGTACGTCAGAATGCTCTCAATAGAGCAGCGATAGTGAGACAACAGCAAATCCTCATGGAACTTGTTTTAATTAGGAGTCCTCAGGAAGTCGAGTCACCATGTGCGCTGTATACCAATGCTGTAGTGTTTCTAGACAGTTGGGACTACTTCAGCATATATGTACTCAAGAACCTGAAAGTGAAGACCTTTTCCAAACAATCACTATTGATGTAGATCGGATAAGTACAGTGCTATTGTATGCATACATAAGTCTATGCTAAGTTCCTTTGTTCCTTTGGTGTTTAGAATGTTTTCAGTGCAACACACACAAACCTGCACATTGTACTGTTTTAAAATATATCAACTGCTTTTTTTTTCTGACCAATCACAAGCCAGAACTCCACAGGCACCTGGGAACATAACATGTTTTAGGGACCTAAAAGTGTTTATACTCAATAATCCTGGGGTTGTTGAGGTACATGTAACAAAAAATAGATTTCTTCTTTTCCTTCTCTTTCTTTTTTATCTTCATTTTATTATCATTATCATTATTATTATTATTATTATTATTATTATTATTATTATTATTATTATTATATTGCTATTATGTTTTCCCAGATTAATGTTTTTTAATGTTCTTTTTTTTTTGTTAGATCTGTCTATCTATAATTCACTTTTATTTCACTAATTTTCTGCATACTTTCAAGTCAAGTTTATTTCTATTGTGTTTCACAACAGTTTCAAAGCAGCTTTAAAAAATTTAAGAAAGAAGGTGAATGATGTGTGTTTATCCCTGATGAGCAGCGGTGGAGACTGTGGCAAGGAAAAACTCCCTTAGATGTTATGAGGAAGAAACCTTGAGAGGAACGATCATCATCATTACAATAATTTGCATTTATTTTTCTATTATAATTACTGGTTCATGAACATGTAATGAAGTACCACACACACACACACACACACACACACACACACACGTATGCACGTACACACACACACACACACGCACACACCATAACTATTAGAAAATACAGTAAAACCATTTTTACCACCATCAGTGATTTAATATTAATATTAATATATTTTTACAGCTACCTCTCAAAAATGCACCATACAATTAAATGATAATCATAAAAATCAAGAAAAACAACAAACAATGGTTGATTACCTGTTAAATTGATCTAAACAGTTGAGATTTCTGGCATGATTTAAATGTGGTTAGACTTTTTCTTGAACAGATTGTGGAAAAGAATTTTAAAGCTGAGGAGCAGCCCAGCTAAATGCCCTGAACCCTATAGTGACTAAACCAACAGAAGGTACAACAAGGGAACCAGATGAAGCAGACCTGAGAGTGCACTTTGGGATGTAAAAATAAATCAGGTATGAGATATGAGGGTGCAAGATTATGAAGAGCTTCAAAAGTGAGAAGCAGAATCGTGTGGACTTGCCATCACGGCTTTATTTTATTGTAAATAAATACAATTTACATGTAAATAGATAAAAAGGTTATAAAAGTATGAACTGTATGGGATGAAAGAGCTGTGAACAGTAGCATGCTGTGAAATAATATAATATTATATCAATATCATTATTATATGGGTGTAGTTACAGAAATGTTGGGGTGCAGCTGGATGTAAAAAATTTTTCTAATTAAAATTTTGTTCTTGGTTCAGAACAAAAGCATTTTTCTCAAAACGCAACTCCACAAGTAGCCATTGTTCAGATGGGTGAGGTTCTTTGCTATGTTCCAGCTTGGCCTGTTCTCTGCAAGTCCATCTAACTGGATCCCATCCATGAGCAAATGGAATGTACTTCCTGTCCACATCATGTCTTTGTAATCATAATAAGCAAAAAACGTATGTATCCATAAACATGAACAAAGATCTTTAAAAGCAATTCAGACAGATTGGTTACAGCAGCAGCTCTTACATACATTCTAAAATACGGCTCTTACAGGAAGTGAGCGTTAAGAAACGGTTTAACACACCCCTGAATGCAAGTATACAATATATGATGTGTCAGTAGCAATTAGTGCTGATGTCATGATGTGTCAGAGGCAAAGAGCTCTCTCAAGACCTTTGTAACAAAATGGTTGTGCTACATAATAACAGCACTGGAGTTCTCAGACAGAACACCTAAATGTTTCTATTAACATCATTAGGGCCATTATCACTTTACTATCAAACAACAATGTACAGGAGCTACTTGGAAGATTTTTGATCGGGGAGTCAAAGGTCTGTAGAGTAGCACTCTGAAATAGATTTGAGAAATTTGAATCCTTTTACGGATTCAAATCCTTTTATGTCAAGAGTCCCTTTAATCACCATGTGTGTGTGTCTGATTTTGCTAAAAGAGAGTTCAGGTTCTACAGCCGGTACTTCATAGTTCTCAAAAAGAATGGGAGACTACATCCGATCTTGGATCTGCGTCAGCTGAACCACTGACTAAAAATGCTCAGGTTTAAGATGCTCACACTGAAACAATTTATGTCTTGAATCAGTCCAGAGTAATTCCACGTACCCATCCTTCCTTCACCCAGGAAGTTCCTGAGGTTTGTTTTCGGGGCAGAAGCTCCTACTTAAGTGGTGTCTATTCTTTTGGCCATCAAGAGAGTGAGAGAAGGCCAGTCACTCACAGTAAAGCAGTTCCAAAGACTGCTGGGTCTGATAGCAGCTGCATCCAATGTTGTGCCACTTGGCCTCCTATACATGCGACTCCTGCAGTAGTGGCCAAGACCGAAGGGTTCTCCCAGAAGATCAACCCATTCCACACAATCATGGTCACGCAGTGAACCTTACAGGCCTTAGACGCATGGAGGGAACCCGGGTTCCTGTTACAGGGACCTGTGTGGGGGGTTCCTTGTCATCGTGTAACTTTAACAACGGATGCCTTCCTCACAGGTTTGGGATGCGGTCATGAGTGTCCGCTTCACCCAAGGTTTATGGGAAGGGCCCCATCTCTTGTGGCACATCAGTTGCCTGAAGATCCTATCCATCGGTATTGAAGCATTTCCTCTCGGACCTATGGGGCCATTACGTGCTGATCCGTATGGACAACACATTGGTGGTCTCTTACATCAAAAACCGTGGAGGGTGTCGCCTCCTTTACAAGCTGGCACGACAGATCCTCTTGTGGGCCCAAAGGAAGCTGCTCTCACTGAGGGCAGTATACATCCCAGGGCACTTGAACCAGGGAGCGGATGCCCTTTTAAGGCAAACAACCGTGTGTGTCTGGTGCGAGCTGGACACATACATCCACAGAACTGCCTTGTGGAGGAAGTCGGTCAAACTGATTGTCTGCTACGGTCCGTATACGAAGAGTCTCCCTGCAGATAAGCAGACCCCTCAGCAACTGAATTGTGGATGCTATCCAGTCCTCTTATGAGTCCTCTGGTCTCCCTGCTTCTTTTAGGGTCAGAGCTTACTCAACCCAATGTGTGGTGGCCTCTAAGGCATTTACCCCCCTGACCTTTGTTAGATCCCCTAAGGTTAACCATAGGGACACTCCTGGCCCCTCTATCCTTCGACCTAGCTGTGTCCATCTACACTAGACAGGGACTGGTCAGTCTGGTGGTATTGTAATCTCATTCCCAAAGCGTTGTTGACACAGCTTGAGTTCCTGAAGGGGAACGTCTCCAGGTTACGTATGTAACCCTGGTTCCCCGAGGTAACAAGGCGTTGCATCTCAGTGCCACACTACCTGCATCTCTGCGAGCGCTTCCTTTATTTTTTAAGCTAATGCCATATCCAAGGTTTTTATAGCTTTCTGGTCATAACATCACCCCACCATTGATGTGCTTATCCATTGGACTGATTACACACGTGGTTCAGAGCATGGTCACACAGAGGCATTCCCAAAGCATTATTGATGCAGTGTCTTGTTCCCTCAAGGAAACAGGATTACATACGTAACCAAGAGACGTTTAATTATTTTGTGTGTGTGTGTGTGTGTGTGTGTGTGTGTGTGTGTGTGTGTGTGTCAGTTCACACAGTCTGGCTGTGAGACCCGCATACTTTGGTACCTATTTCCCAAATGGCAGGTATGTGTTAGGGTTGTGTGAGGGGTGTGTGTGTGTGAGGGGTCCTTCTAACTCAAACATCCCTTAATTCACTTTAATCAGTAGTCATTCTGCCTGCTTTTGCTATAGAGTTCCACTAGATGGAACCATATTCTTAGAAATCACAAAATCCCTGGACTCATAAATCTCACTTAGAAGTCCCTCGAATCTGGCTGATCAGCTACAAATCTGCAAAACGGAGTCTCTTGTGTTTCTGACCAGGCAGAAATTTTCTGAACAACTCAATCAGCTACTTGTCGCTACAGTAACTTGCAACAAAAAAAATTGGGTAAAATACAATTTGTATTTAATAATTTGGTTAATCGAGTAACTTGGCATTGCTTTGCCTTAAATTGTATGAGTGAAAGATCAATATTTCTCAGCTGTTTTTATAAATGACTGTGAATCAATATTTATCAATAGCAAATGTTTATTTTAACAACAAATACGTACAGTATACACATGACCTCACCAGCACTTCTGGATGGTATAAGGAGTGTATGGCTTTTGGCCACTAGAGGGGGCTCTGAATTCTTAGAATCCACTGAATCCTTGGACACATGAATCTCACCCACACACACACTAAGTCCCTCAGATCTGCAGAATCCCACAGTTCACAAGGATCAGCAAAGACTTGCATAGGATTTTGAGTCTCATGTGTTTCTAACCATACAGAAAGTTTCGTTAACAACTCAGTCAGCTCCTTGTTGCTACAGGTATTTGCTAACAACCACTTAGTACAACTAAATAGTGTCATTTACAATTTATATTCATATATGATGTTTTTAGTAGCAAGATAACCAAGGGCTCACAAGTGATTCGAGTAAATGAAAAGAAAGATTCAATCCTGAGTCATATAAAGGATCAGGAAAGGATCTACTCTGAAAGAGCTCCAGAAAATCCTGGAGACAGTCCCAAAGAATGTCCCAAAGAAACAGTAGGCAATGAAAGCTCACCTTGGAAAGCTCCATTATTAAAGAAAGGGCATGTTGAAGCAAGTTAAACTGTAGTAAGAAACTGTTACACAGTCTGGCAGTGAAACCCGATTACTTTGGTACCAATTTCCTAGTTGGCAGGTGTGTATGAGGGTGTGTATGAGGTGTGTGTGGGGGTGGGTGAGAGGGGTGTATGAGGGTGTGTATGAGGGATGTATGAGGGATGGGTGTGAGGGGTGAATGAGGTGTGTGTGATGTGTGTGTGTCTGTGTTTGTAAGGGGTGTGTATGAGTGGTTTGTGAGGGGTGTAGGAAGGATGTGTGAGGAGTGTATGAGGGTGTGAGTGGTGTATTAAGAGTGTGTGTAAGAGGTGTATGAGGGGTATGTAAGGGTGGATAAGCTGTGTATAAGGGGTTTGTGTGAGGTGTGTATGAGGTGTGTGTGAGGGTGTGTGAGTGGTGTGTGAGGGTGTGTGTGAGGGGTCTGTGTGGTAAGCCACAATCCTGGTGGATTTGCAGATACACATGTGGTGTAAACGTCCATGATAAAGAGAAAATAGACTCCTAATGATGTTCTCCATAGTCCTCACTATCCAGGGGTGAGGTTGTGTGTATGGTGTGAGGGTGTGTATGAAGGGTGTGTAAGGGTGTATGAGTTGTGTGTGAGCGGTGTGTGAGTGGTGAGTGAGGGGTGTGTGTGAGGTGTGTATGAGGGGTTTGTGTGAGTGGTGTGTAAGGGTTGCGTGAGGGGTGTGTGTGAGGGTGTGTGTAAGATGTGTATGAGGTGTGTGTAAATGGTGTGTAAGGGTTGTGTGAGGATGTGTGTGAGGGGTCTATGTGGTAAGCCACAATCCTGGTGGATTTGCAGATACAACATGTGGTGTAAATGTCCATGATAGAGATAAAATAGACTCCTGATAATGTTCTCCATGGTCCTCACTATCCAACAGTGTGGGTTACGTGTATGGTGTGAGGCGTGTGTGTGGTGTGTATTAGGGGTGTGTGAGGGGTCTATGAGGGGTTTGTGTGATGTGTAAGGGGTGTGTGAGGTGTGTATTAGGGGTGTGTGGTGTGTGTGTGTGTAAGGGGTGTGTGAGGGGTGTGTGTGAGGTCATAAACATTATGTTATCATGTTATGTTATAAACGTAATAATGTGTTATTATCGTCACTCCCAACGATAACCTCAACATCTTCAGCTCTGCTACCTCCAGACAAGAAAAAGACAAGAGACAACATGAGACAAGGAAAACCAGTAACACAGTAGCTCCGACCAGTACAGTACAGAAGGTTGTGCATATGGGATTGTCCATATACAAATCAAAAATAATTACTGTACATGCAAACATATGGCTGGATGCACACTTTTAGTTCAACAGAAGTGTGCAAACAGAGGTTTTTTGTTTTTTTACATCGATGTGGTGCCCACAGAAAATGTACACACAAACAACACAAACAGAGAATATTATCAAGGTAAGGGAAGGTCGTGTATACGGACGATATATGCAGCTATAGCTCATTTATACAGAGGAGCTGGCAGAGAAGACACACGATTCCAGACTCTTTTGTTTGTTTCCTGCATTTACAGTAATCTGGATGTTAGGTCTCCTGAGTTGAGACTTGCAACATTGATTGTGTTTTTATCAATGCAGTTACTTCATGTTGAGGAGTCTGATGGTTTGTGGGGAAAAAACTTTTACACAGTCTTGATGTGAGGCCCGAATGCTTCTGTACCGCTTTCTAGACGGCAGGAGAGTGAAGATTGGTGTAAAGAGTGTGTGATTAGCCACAATGCTGGTGGCTTTATGGCTGCAGCGTGTAGTGTAGGAAGGAAGAGAGACTCTGATGATCTTCTCACTATCTTTATCCTCACTATCCGCTGTAGGGTCTTGCGACCTGAGATGGTGCATTTCCCAAACCAGGCAGTGATGCGGTGGAGCGGTTTGGTAGCCAAATTGCAGTGGATCCAGTGTTACAAGCAGCAGGGTCTTTATGTGCTTCATGATGAGCTTGACAAAGTACTTCATGCTGGCAGGAGTGAGTGTAATGGAATGGTAGTCATTGAGGCAGGACACAGATGGTTTCTTCGGCCTAGGGACGATGGTCGTTGTCTTAAAGCACGTTGGGACAACAGCGCTGCTCAGAGAGATGTTGAAGATAACAGTTTGGTCTAAGATGATGTTCTTGAAGATGGTGACATCATCAATGAAGTTGCTGATGTAGCTGGTCACTGATGATGTGGACTCCTTTATGATGGTGAAGTCACTGTTGGTGGCAGAATCCCTAAACATGTCCCAGTTGGTACATTTAAAGCAGTCCTGAAAAGCAGAGATGGCTCCTGCTGGCCAGGTTCCCACCTGCTTTCAAGTTGGTCTTAAACAACACCAACAACACCACTTACACCATCAAAGCCCCAACACACCCCTAACAACAACCATCAACACCACTAACTGTCGGTTTCGCGGCACTTCCGGGGCCAAATTATCTTACCGGCCACCTAGCCACTGAGATTACTCCTGCCAACCTGCCTGCTCTGGGTCTGATCCTGTTTCTGACTAGACTGTTTTTTGGTTTGTGTATTGCACTGCCCTGTATTGCTTTGTTTGCTGTATTTTTCCACTGTATTGGTTTTTGGATTTGGTTCTCTCCCTGCATTACCCTGTTCGCCCGTGTTAAGACCCTGGACTGTTTTTGGACTGTGTTTTCGGCTTTGCTTCTTTGCTCTACTTTTTATATTTAAGTCTGTTTTCTCCATAACCCCGTGTGCATCCTGCATTTGGCTCCTCCCATCCAGTCACTCTGCACTCACCCAGACACCCGAGCTCCCTGACACTAACAACACAATCAACACTACTAACACACCGAATCATTTCCTCGTACTGTTTTTGCAGGTTGTCATGCTACAAATCCATTTCATTTGACTTGTGTGAACTTATTAATAGAATAATGACATTGAAACGGCCTGTAGTGCAACATTACACAAGCTTTTCACAAAACACAGAATTCACAGCGGCATGTGAACCCGACAGAAAATTCAGTAGTAGGGTTAAACAGTAGGGTCAAGGTTAGGGGTAAATTCCGGTTGGATATGATAGGTGTTTAGTTAAAGTTAGGTTGAGTTAGGGATTAGGTAAAGTTTAGGCTAGGATTTAGAATTTTGGATTAGGGGTTAGTTTAGGGTTTATGTATTACTATTAATGTTTCTTTATAAATGAAACTTGCATGGCCTACACCTAAAATACCTTATTCTTCTGTTAGGGTTAGGGTAAGTATTAGGGGTGAGGGTAAGGGTAAGTATTAGGGGTTAGGGTTAGGGTTAGGGTAAGTATTAGGGGTTAGGGTTAGTGTAAGCATTTGGGGTTAGGCTTAGGGTAAGTATTAGGGGTTAGGGTTAGTATTAGGGGTTAGGGTTAGGGTAAGTAATATTGGTTAGGGCTAGGGTAAGTATTAGGGGTTAGGTTAGGGTTAGGGTTAGGGTTAGGGTTAGGGTTAGGGTTAGTGTAAGCATTTGGGGTTAGGCTTAGGTAAGTATTAGGGGTTAGGGTTAGTATTAGGGGTTAGGGTTAGGGTAAGTAATATTGGTTAGGGCTAGGGTAAGTATTAGGGGTTAGGGTTAGGGTTAGGGGTTAGGGGTTAGGGTTAGGGTAAGCATTTGGGGTTAGGCTTAGGGTAAGTATTAGGGGTTAGGGTTAGTATTAGGGGTTAGGGTTAGGGTAAGTAATAGGGGTTAGGGCTAGGGTAAGTATTAGGGGTTAGGGTTAGAATAAGTATTAGGAGTTAGGGTTAGGTAAGTATTAGGGGTTAGGGTTAGTATTAGGGGTTAGGGTTAGTATTAGGGGTTAGGGTTAGGTAAGTATTAGGGGTTAGGGTTAGGGTAAGTATTTGGGGTTAGGGTTAGGGTAAGTATTAGGGGTTAGGGTTAGTATTACGGGTTAGGGTTAGGGTAAATATTAGGGGTTAGGGTTAGGGTAAGTATTAGGGGTTATAAATTGAGGATTAGGGATTGCAATTAAGAGTTGCGTAAGGGTTAAAATGATGAGTAAGTGTTTAGGATTTAGGGAAGGGTTAGGGTTACAGAAATGACTAAGAGCTTTGGCTACTCGACTTTACACAATCGTAACTTGTGAATAAATCATGAAACAACAAATCAGGATTAGGGCTAGGGTATAATTTCAGTTTTTTTTATTTAATTTTAAGCTTTGGTTTGAACCAATTATAGACTATTTTCTTTTTTAGTTTGGAGTGTTAATATTATTAATAGCATTATTTACATCATCATCATTATCTTCTGTTCCTCCTCTGTACAGTCAAATTTCTGCAGTGGTGTTTATTATTATTTTTGCTTTCTATACTCTGTGTAGAAAGCAAAAAAAAAGTGTGTGAGTGTGTGTGTGTGTGTGTGTGTGTGTGTGTGTGCGTGTGTGTATGTGTGTGTGTGTGGTGGGGGGCTTTTTGCACTGTGGTTATTGTTGTCAGAAAAAACTGACCGGAGATTCCGGAGTGTGTGCAGATGTATGTTGCTGATATAGAACTACTTGTTATGTTCACAGTATCAGATTGAAAATGTCAAAACAGCAACAAAAAAAATCCACCAACTCGATTGCAAAACATTTTAAAGACGTTTCTTCATTCACAGAAAACTAGAACCTGGAACTAGAAAGCCTGGTAATGAATGTCTGGTAATATGTTGAGGTTGAGCAGATGCACTTATCCAGAGCAACATACAAAAAGTTTCTGAAGTATCTATAAATGAATACATAAACAGTGGTTTACTGGGTTTTCATTATGTTATAAACCGTAAGTTCTTGGTGAAATTTCAGCAGAAGGGAGAGCTGTGGGTCATGGCCATTATCTGGTTGATTGGAGGACAAAGGAGATTGTAATGGATTATAAATAAATAGTGCAGTATTTATATTTACTACAGTAACCCAAACCAAAGGTTTATCTAAACCAGACCTTAACCAAAAACATCAAACTAAATAAATGGAATCAAAATGAGTTTTAATAAAAAGGACTAGAGAAGAAAACATCTGTTTATTTCATTCTTTATTTTCAATTTCCAGTCACTTGTAAACACCAGCCAATAATTCCTGTGCTAATTATCCATTTATCTATCATTCCAACCATCCCTTCAACAATTTCTTTATCCTTCCATCCAACCAAGATCAATCTTTTTATCTATCCATCAATCTACTACACAAATAAACACAACAAAAATCTACTCAATGTAACTGAAACGTTATTTTTCACTTGCAGAAATGACGTGACCTTTACGTTTCCTTCAGCTTTTTAAAACACACTCTGTTTACCTCCCTAATGTGTTTAACCTACATGCAGTGAATTTTATCAATAATCTGCCAGAAATTACGATATTGATTAGATCTCTGTCTGACCCCGCAGAGCTCCACTGGGCCACTGAATACCTAGAATCAACGTTATGTTATACTCTAGATGATGGAGCTCCACTTAAGTCCAAAATGATCAGTGAGAAAAAATCAGCACAGTGGTATAATGATCATACACGCACCTTAAAACAGACCACTTGAAAATTAGAACGTAAATGGCGTCAAACAAAATAAACAGTATTTTAAATAGCATGGAAAAAGAATCTCCTGAGTTCTAGAAAATCTCATAGAAAATAACAAGCAGAATCCTGGATTTTTATTCTGTACTGAAGCAAAATGAACAGGGAATAAAAGCACTGCACTCACATGCACACCATCAATAGGTAGTAATGATTTCATCAACTTTTTTAATAATGAAGTTGAAAACATCAGGCAAGAAATCCAGACGATTAAAATAAATCCAAACTATTTTATAAATAACCCTGTAGACAGCAGTGTCATTATAACAGACCATCAATTACAGTTTTAATCAAGAGAACGACTTCATTTCATTTATTTCCTCATCAAAATCATCAACCTGCATTCTCCATCCCTCGCCTACAAGTTTCCTCAAACAGATCATTCCAGAGGGAATTGAACCTGTTTTAAAATAATAAACTCTTCCATTAGCGCTGGTTTTGTACCTAAATCCTTCAAACTGCAGTTATCAACCCCTAATTAAGAAACCTGACCTTCACCCTGTCAGCTGTCCAACTACAGTCCAATATCAAACCTCCTCTTTATCTCCAAGATTCTAGAAAAGGTTGTAGCACAGCAGTTCTGCTCACATCTACTGAGGAACAACATTTATGAAATGTATCAGTCAGAATTTCGGCCTCATCATAGCACAGAGACGGCGTTAGTTAAGGTGGTAAATGACTGTTATTAGACTCTGATCAGGGTTTTGTCTCTTTACTTGTTTTGCTCGACCTCAGTGCAGCTTTTACGTCTAGATTAGACTACTGTAACACTTTACTGTCTGGGTGTTGGAGTAAGTGCAGAAATAAGCTTCAGTTAGTTCAGAATGCAGCAGAGTCTTCACTAGATCTAGAAAATATGAGCACATCACCCCTGTTTTAATCATCTACACTGCTCCCAATTACATCTCACACTGATTATAAAATACTACTACTGACGTATAAAGCACTTAACGCTCTCACGCTGCAGTATCTGAGTGAACTTCTGTACCAGTATGATCCTCCACGCCTACTTAGATCAAAAGGTGCAGGCTATTTGTTGGTACCTCAAATAATGAAGACTCCAGCAGGGGGCAGATGTTTCTCTTATAAACCCCACAGTTATGGAGCAACCTTCCAATCAGTGTTCAGGACTCAGACACAGTCTCAGTGTTCAAGTCGAGGCCGAACACATTTATTTAGTGGAGTGTTCAGTCAGTAGGTGTTTGTGAGGTAAAGGAGCAGATCTGGAGGGATGATGGATATGGAGTGTTTGGTGAACTGGGATATTTGGATGCTGTCGTCTCCTCACTCTCACACGTTCACTCAGATTTGTTGATAGTGGTGTGGTGGGTCGTCTCTTATCCCAGAGATCCTCATTCAATTCAATTCAATTAATTTTTATTTGTATAGCGCTTTTAAAAATGAACATTGTCTCAAAGCAGCTTTACACAGATAATGTGGTAGTTAAACGTAAATATGTTCTTTGTAAGTATGTTTGTCCCTGATGAGCAACTGTGGCAAGGAAAAACTCCCCGAGATGGCATAAGGAAGAAACCTTGAGAGGAAGCAGACTCAAGAGGGAACCCATCCTCATCTGGGTTGCACCAAATGTCCATTTGAAGCAGATATACAAAGTTGCGGGGTACAGTGATGATGATCAGAAGCGAACTGTATTCCTGAGTCAGTGTAGCAGACTGTTGACATTAACTACAGTCCAATCCGTCCTCAAAGCACCCGTTCTACTCCGGAATTACATGGAACCACCCAAGGTGTTGATGAGAGACCGTCGCAAGCTGCAAAGAAGTGTAAAGATCCACGGAGGGGAGAGGGGCAGGAACAGTGGTCACTGGAGCCTCAGGAGCATGTTTAACTCGACCAAGAGAGAGAGAGAGAGAGAGAGAGAGAGAAGAGGGTGATGGGAACAGAAGGATATGGATTATTAAGTGTCCCTATTGGTGTATGAAAGTTAATGTCACTGTGCAGTTTGGACTCCGGCAAGACTCGCTATGGCAGCATAACTAAAAGGGAGAACCAGAAGGTAACACAGAAATGAGGGATCTCTGGGATAAGAGACGACCCACCACACCACCATCAACAAACCCGAGTGAACGTGTGAATGTGAGGGGAAGACAGCATGCTCTAGGATTATCATTTGTCGACTTATTAAACTCTTTTGGGGTTAAACAAAACGTCACCAGACCAACTCATCGCTTTCACCACACATTAGACTTAATAATATCCCACGGCGCAGACGTCACTGATATAGATATCTTACCTCAGAGTGATGACATCACAAACCATTACCTCATACTGTACACACTACCGGTAGAGCAGATTAGCCGTGTTGCAATACGTTATCGACTTGGTAGGACTATTGTTCCGACCACTAAGGGCAGATTCATAAATAACCTGCCTGATTTATCTCAATTTCTCACTGAACCCATAACTGATAATAATCTTGATGAAATAACTAACAACATAGACCTAGACACCGTTGCCCCCATCCGGTTAAAAAAGGTTAGAGAACAAGCACCTGCACCTTGGTATAATAGTCATACGCATGCCCTCAAGAGAACAGCACGTAATCTGGAGAGAAAATAGAGGAAAACTAAATTGGAGGTATTTAGAATTGCGTATAAAGACAGTATGCTCAGCTACAGACAGGCGCTAAAAGCTGCTAGAGCTGAACACCTGAGCAAACTCATAGAAAATAACAAACACAATCCCAGGTTCCTTTTCAGTACTGTAGCTAAACTAACTACAAATCAGGGCTCTGAAAATTGTGTTCCATCACAGTTTAGTAGCGAGGACTTTAAGAATTTCTTCACTGAAAAAATAGATAACATTAGAAAAACAATTGTGGCGGTCCAACCTCTGACACCATCTCCTGAGACAGTGTTACCTTCAACTCCACAACTCCACTGTTTTACATGTATAGGACAGGAAGAGCTGTATAATGTTATTGCCAAAGCTAAATCAACAACATGTCAGTTAGATCCAATTTCTACTAATTTACTGAAGGAAGTGTTATATACAACTGGTGAACCTCTTCTGAATATTATTAACTCTTCACTATCATTAGGACATGTCCCTAAACCCCTCAAGTTAGCAGTTATTAAGCCCCTCATTAAAAAAACTAATCTGGACCCAAACACCCTATCAAATTACAGACCAATCTCAAATCTCCCATTTATGTCTAAAATTTTAGAAAAGATTGTCGCTGCCCAGTTCTGTTCCTACCTGCAAGAGAACAATATCTTTGAAGAGTTTCAGTCAGGTTTTAGGCCCCATCATAGCACAGAAACTGCTCTAGTTAAAATCACTAATGACCTGTCTTTAGCTTCAGACCAAGGCTTCATCTCGCTGTTGGTTCTATTAGATCTTAGTGCTGCATTCGACACTATAGACCATGATCTCCTCCTAGATCGGTTACAAAATTACATCGGCATTCAGGGACAGGCATTAAGCTGGTTTAAATCCTACCTGTCCGATCGTTACCATTTCGTAGATTTAAATGGAGAGCTATCCAGGCTAATGCAAGTAAATTATGGCGTGCCGCAGGTTCAGTTCTAGGACCCTGCTCTTCACAATATACATGCTTCCGTTAGGAAATATTATTAGAAGGCATGGAATTAGCTTCCATTGTTATGCTGATGATACTCAGCTATATATCTCATCTAAACCAGGCGATACAGCTCAATTAACTCGGATAACTCAGTGTGTTAAAGAAATAAGAGATTGGATGACCCATAACTTTCTACTTTTAAATTCCGATAAGACTGAGATTTTGCTCATCGGCCCAAAAACTAGTATACAGAAGCTCCAGCATCTCAACCTGCATTTAGACGGATGTTCTGTAACCACTAGTTCAACAGTAAAAGACCTGGGAGTTATTTTAGACAGCAACTTGTCTTTCAAATATCATATTAACCAAGTTACAAAAACAGCCTTCTTTCACCTTAGAAATATTTCTAAGTTAAGAAATATGTTGTCTATATCCGATGCAGAGAAGCTCGTCCATGCGTTCATGACCTCCAGAATAGACTACTGTAATGCATTACTAGGTGGATGTCCTGCGTCATTAATAAACAAGCTTCAGTTAGTCCAGAATGCAGCAGCCAGAGTTCTTACAAGGTCAAGAAAATATGATCACATAACCCCAATCCTATCGTCCCTACATTGGCTTCCTGTTAAATTTCGAATAGACTACAAACTACTACTACTCACTTATAAAGCACTAAATGGTTTGGCTTCCATGTATCTATCCAGTCTTTTAACTCGCTACAATCCGCCACGCTCCCTAAGATCTCAAAACTCTGGGCTTCTAGTAGTTCCTAGAATAGCAAAGTCCACTAAAGGTGGTAGAGCATTTTCACATTTAGCTCCTAAACTCTGGAATAGTCTTCCTGACAGTGTTCGGGGCTCAGACACACTCACCCAGTTTAAGTGTAGATTAAAAACATATCTTTTTAGCAAAGACTACACATAACACACATCACATCATAACCTTGTGCTCCAGAACATCTGATCACATGCACATTATCAACTTGTGCTGTTAATATCATGAACAGCAGCTATGCTAATTCCTCTCCACTGCTTCTCTTTCTCTCCCCATCCCGAGACACCCTAAGGTTTGGCCAGCTCCAGTCACCTCCCGCCTCGTGATGATTACGGACCTTTGAAGAAGTAGATGCCGAACTCACAAACATCCCGAACCATGTAGAGACGTACCAGTGCCATTTGGATCCCGCTACATGTGTGGAGTTTGACATTGGACCTCCTGGAGTGTTTAAAGGCTCTGGCACGGAGAAGCTGATGCTGGATCTGTGATGATCACAAATGTTGAGCTTATAAAACTAGGAGCTACTAACCATATAGACTGTATAAGACTGTAGAAAGAACATCACTTATAATCTTATACTCCAGTAATCATGTTAGTTCTCACTCTCCAGTGTTCTGTATTGTTGAAAGATTTATGATCAAACTCTTGATGTCACCCAAAATGAGGATGGGTTCCCCTTTTGAGTCTGGTTCCTCTCAAGGTTTCTTCCTCATAACATCTAAGGGAGTTTTTCCTTGCCACAGTTGCCACGGCTTGCTCATCAGGGATAAACACACACCATTCACCTTCACTGTTGATTTGTGTAAAGCTGCTTTGAGACAATGTCTGTTGTGAAAAGCGCTATACAAATAAACCTGACTTGACTTGACATACAAATATACCAGTTCACCAAACACTCTATATCCATGCTCCCTCCAGATCTGAGCCTTT
The DNA here is from genome assembly GCF_014805685.1 of Silurus meridionalis. Lineage (NCBI taxonomy): Eukaryota > Metazoa > Chordata > Actinopteri > Siluriformes > Siluridae > Silurus > Silurus meridionalis. Next base: position 28,689,161 of record NC_060900.1, read on the forward strand.
ACCTAAGAAAAATCTACTGATCAAAGGCTTGACTAAATAAATACGTTTTTAACCTCGACTTGAACACTGAGACTGTGTCTGAGTCCCGAACACTGGTTGGAAGGCTGTTCCATAACTGTGGGGCTTTATAAGAGAAAGATCTGCCCCCTGCTGTAGTCTTTGTTATTTGAGGAACCAACAGATAACCAGCACCCTTTGATCTAAGTAGGCGTGGAGGATCATACTGGTACAGAAGTTCACTCAGATACTGTGGTGCAAAACCGTTAAGTGCTTTATACGTCAGTAGTAGTATTTTATAATCAATGCGAGATTTAATTGGGAGCAGTGTAGACTGATTAAAACAGGGGTGATGTGGTCATATTTCCTAGATCTAGTGAGGACTCTTGCTGCTGCATTCTGAACTAACTGAAGCTTGTTTATGCACTTACTCGCACACGCAGACAGTAAAGTGTTACAGTAGTCTAATCTAGAAGTAACAAAAGCATGAACTAGTTTTTCTGCATCCTGTAACGACATCATATTTCTAATTTTAGCAATATTTTTAAGGTGAAAGAAGGAGATCCTGGTGATATTATTCACGTGAGCCTCAAAGGAAAGACTCGAGTCAATAATCACACCAAGGTCTTTGACAGCCGTACACGCTGAAACAGAAACACCATCCAGACATGCTACGTAATCGGAAAGTTTACTTCTAGCTGCATGTGGTCCTAGTAAAAGTACTTCTGTCTTATCTGAGTTGAGCAGAAGAAAGTTATCAAGCATCCACTGTCTAATGTCCTTTACACACTCCTCAACATTGTTAAGCTGATCTCTCTCATCTGGCTTTGCTGAAATATACAGCTGTGTGTCATCAGCATAGCAATGGAAGCGAATCCCATGTTTATGAATAATTTCACCAAGAGGCAGCATATATAAAGAGAAAAGCAGTGGGCCTAGGACAGATCCTTGAGGAACACCAAACTTGACCTCATAGAGTGTGGAGAACTCACCATTTACATCAACAAACTGATAGCGATCAGTCAAATAAGACCTGAGCCAAGAGAGAGCTGTTCCCTTTATTCCAACAACGTTCTCAAGTCTAGCAAGTAGTATAGTGTGATCAGTGGTGTCAAAAGCTGCACTGAGGTCGAGCAAAACAAGTAAAGAGACAAAACCCTGATCAGAGGCCAATAACAGGTCATTTACCACCTTAACTAGCGCCGTCTCTGTGCTATGATGAGGCCGAAATCCTGACTGATACATTTCATAAATGTTATTCATAAGTAGATGTGAGCAGAACTGCTGTGCTACAACCTTTTCTAGAATTTTGGATATAAAGGGGAGATTTGATATTGGTCTGTAGTTGGACAGCTGACAGGGTGAAGGTCAGGTTTCTTAATAAGGGGGTGGATAACTGCCAGTTTGAAGGATTTTGGTACAAAACCAGTGCTAATGGAAGAGTTTATTATTTCTAAAACAGGTTCAATTACCTCTCGGGTTATCTGTTTAAAGAAACTTGTAGGCGAGGGATCGAGAATGCAGGTTGATGGTTTTGATGAGGAGATTAATGAAATTAAGTCATTCTCATGAATAGGAGTGAAGCTTTGTAGTTGATTGTCTGCTATAATTACGCTGCTGTCTACAGGGTTACTTGTAAAATAATTTGGATTTATATTAACCGCCTGGATTTCTTGCCTGATGTTTTCTATTTTATTATTAAAAAAGTTCATGAAATCATTACTACCTAATGATGGTGTGCATGTGAGTGCAGTGCTTTTATTTCCTGTTAATTTTGCTACCGTGCTGAATAAAAATCTAGGGTTATGCTTGTTATTTTCGATGAGGGTGGAGAAATATGCTGATCAGCAGCACTAAGAGATTTTCTATAATTTAAGAGGCTCTCCTTCCATGCTATTTGAAATACTGTTCATTTTGTTTGACGCCATTTACGTTCTAATTTTCGAGTAGTCTGTTTTAAGGTGCGTGTATAATCATTATACCACTTTGCTAATTTTTTCTCCCTGATCATTTTGGTCTTAAGGGGAGCTACATCATCTAGAGTGTAACATAACGTTGTTTCTAGGTGTTCAGTGGCCCAGTCGAGCTCTGCGGGGTCTGACGGAGATCTGTCTAATATCGTAATTTCTGGAAGATTATTGATAAAAGGCGCTGCTGTAGCTGACGTGAAAGTACGCTTAACACGGTAACGTGGTGAGGTAGTAATGCAGTGACTATAGCAAATTTTAAAAGAGATTAGATAATGGTCTGAAATAGCTTCAGACTGTGGAATTATGACTAAGTTTTTTATTTTGAATCCAAATGTTAACAACAAATCGAGAGTGTGTCCACCACTATGAGTGGGTCCTATAACATTCTGATTAATTCCAACTGACTCTAGAATGGACACAACTGCTGCTCTTAAGGAGTCTTCCTGATTATCAAAATGAATATTAAAGTCTCCAACAATTAATGCTTTGTCTAAAGAAGTAACTAAATTTGTGATGAAATCTGCAAATTCTATCAGAAAACAGAGTAGGGCTCTGGGGGTCTCATGTCTCATGTCTGAGTCTTGTTCCTACTTTCACCCTGATCACACTGTACAGTGTCTTTACCTTTTATACCACAATAAGGAGACTTAATAATCCATCTCTCTCTTTCTCTCTCTCTCTCTCTCTCTCTCTTTTTTCTTTTTCTCTCTCTCCCCCTGTCAACCCTCTTCTCTCTTGCTTTCCGTCAACCCCCCCCCTCTCTGTGCATGCATGGGGGAAGGGTGAGAGTGGCGTGTAAATGTTGAGGGGGGTTTGGCTTGTTGGCAATTCTTTTCGCTGTTTATCATGTGTGTGTGTGTGTGTGTGTGTGTGTGTCTGTGTGTGTGTGTGTGTGTGTGTGTGTGAGAGTAGTGTGCAAGAGAGTGTCTCTAAGCGGGAGTCTGTATGAGAGTTTGACTCGCCGGCACGAGTGTGGGTGGTGTGTGTGTGTGTGTTAGTGGTTGGAAATGTGGTGGGGCATGAGAACATTGTCTCTGCCTGCCGTATGAACAGTGTTATTGTTGTTTTTTTAATAATCTTGACAAAGTAACCAAACTAATTTAGAAAGGAGTTGTGGTGAATAATTAGTGTATACTGGTTTGTCCCCTCAGGTCTCCTGCTAAATGTTGTCTAATCTTCCTCCTTTCATTGGTGATGAGGTCATTCTTAAAGAGTTGTCTCGGTACGGGCGAACCGTCTCCCTATGAAAAAAATCCCCCTCTGCTGAAAGTCCCCACTGATTAAGCACTTGGTGTCTTTCAGGAGGGTGATTTTTATGGTTCTGAATGAAGGTCTTGACGAACTAAACTGTTTCCACTAAAGCTGAAATCATCTTGTCTGCATCTTGTCTGCGCCTGTCCTAAAAGACAGAGTGACCCTGGTGTTTCTAAGCGACCGGGGCAGGAAGCAGCTGAACCTGCTGGAGCCGTTTCCCCTGTGACTACAGCACGGCCTGCTGCTGAAAACCTCGCAACTGTGCTGCACCAGGGCCTAGTAAAGGTTAGCCCAAGTTTAGACTGCAGCCCAGAGCTACACTAGTGACATACCCACCCCAGTGAAGCCCTGCTCAGCTGAACCAGGACAGGAGAAGCCCTGCACGACAGACTTGGACCTGGGAAGTAAAACCAATAATGTCACAGTGGACTCTGGAGCAGTGCTGAAGCTGCCATCTTAATGAACAGAATTCACATTGCGAGTTTCAATGTAAATGGAGAAAGGGAACACGTAAAGAGAGCAAAGCTTCATGAACTCATCAAGCAGAAGCGCAGTGATGTTGCCATGCTGCAGGAAACCCACAGCGACAGCAGTAACGCTGCTGATTGGGTGAAGGAGTCTGACGGGTTGGTGATTTTAAGCCACAACACGTCACTTAGTGGTGGTGTTGCCCTGCTTTTTAATCACAATTTTATTCCTGTTTCTTACACTGTAGAAGAAATTTTAAACGGGAGGCTTTTAAAAGTGAGCAATTTTTATGAGAATGAGTTTTTTGTCTTTATCTGTGTGTACACTCCCACCAGTGCAGTTTTTTACACAAACTCAACAATGTTGTTTTAAACTGCAGCACTGCAGAGTTTTTAATTTTGGGAGGTGATTTTAATTGTACAGCAGAAAATATAGACAGAAATCATGCAGAGCCTCATGTGGCTTCCCGTTAAGCATCTGTGGAAGATAGTGGAGGCCCACGATCTCTGTGACATTTGGAGAAATTTAAATAAGAAACAAAGACAGTACAGTGTGTTTTTAATGGAGCATTGGATCTCTCTGGATTACCATTTTTTACCGGAGAATTTTTTTAAAACATGGGTTTTAAAAAAAAACTGACTAAAGACTGTGGAACACTACACTGGATGTTGGAGGAGCCCCTGGTCTTCGGAGGAGTGTTCAGCTGAAGGACTATGACATCGAGGAGAGCAGTCCTGCAGATGAGGAACCCTTTCCTCAAATGGACCTTGATCCTGTTCTTGACAGGTGTGAACGCCCCCTCCTGGAGTGCAGGGGTAAAGGGGAGATGAACTTTGGGAGAGTGTTGGAGAAGCTGCTCTACAGGGCCTGCGTTAAGGTTTTACATAAGAATAAACTGAGTGTGAGGGTGGACCCCCAGTGGAGAAATGTTCTTGGTTTTAATGATGATATTAAACCAAAGTGGAGATGCTGTACAAACCACTGTTAACCAAAAAATCTGCTGAGCTCCAGTGGAGGATTTTACACTGCATCATCTCTGTGAACTCTTTTATTTTAAACCCTGATGTTCTACAGGACGGTCCGTTCTGTTCACAGAGAGAAACTGCGTTTACTCACTGCTCCAGGTTACAGTCACTGTTTGTGCTTTTAAAGCATATTTTAAGTTCCTTTAAACTTAAACTTAAACTTCCTTTAAAGTTAAACTTCCTCAGATCATGTGGTGAAATGAGCCTTGAATGCTGGTGTAGACGAGTGTAGTTTAGCTGTGGGAGAAGTGGTCAGATGTGAAAATGTCCTGTCAGCTTCCAGAATGAACTTTAGCTGTGGTACGCCATTTTGTTTTCTAAAAACTCAGATCCAGTGTCAAATCAAGTAGAAGAAATTATTATTATAGATATTTAAAAGTAAGAGCTCAATTTGAAACAAATTTTATTGCTTTATTTGCATTTATGCTCCAACCAGTGTAGATGAAAGAATGAGCTTCTTAAATAACTTTCTTTCGGCTTCTCCCGTTAGGGGTCGCCACAGCGGATCCTCCGCACGTTTGATTTGGCACATGTTTTTACGCTGGATGCCCTTCCTAACGCAACCCTCCCCAATTTATCCGGGCTTGGGACCGGCACTGAGAGTGGTTGGGGATGGTACCCTGACCGGGAAACGAACCCGGGTCGCAGCGTTGGGAGCGCTGCGTCTTAACCACTAGACCACCAGGGGATGAGCTTCTTAAATATTGTATGCAAAACTTTAAGTGAGTGCAGCACAGATGTTGTTTTTAATGGGAGGAGACTTAAACTGTGCTGAACATGCAGCAGATAGGAATCATGTTGAACCACATATGTCTTCTCAGAAAAAAAACTTACTCAGCTAATAATAGCTCATATAATAATATGTTTTCTTTAGCAAGATTGGACAGATTTTTTATGGTTTCAGTCATCAACTCAATGTTTTTAGAGATTATTCCAGTTACTCTAGCTTCTCAGACCATAGATTAGTACAGTGTTCATTAACATTAGGATCCATACAACCAAAGAGTGCATTATGGCATTTCAACACTAGTCTTTTAAGTGATTTGCAATAAGAGCCACTCTCAATTTGATTTGGAACAACTTTAGGACCATGAAGTCTGAATTCCATTCCTTGCAGCAATGGGGGGACTTTATTAAATCTCAAATCAAACAACTGAGCCAACAGTATACTTACAACATCACTAAAGACACAACTTGAGCAATGGCACAACTAGAAGAGGATATAAAGAAAATGCAAAATTCAAATGAAATTGTACAAAATCAAGATCTAATTGGAATTATAGAAAAAAAAAAGGAAGAATTAGCGGAACTAATAGACGTAAAAGCACAAAGGTCTCATCAGATTTTGTTTTCAGAACATTGAGTGGATGGACATACCATCTGAAAAAAAAGGTCAAAGAAAATGTTTACATGCTTTAGGTTCGAAGGATGGAGCAATCCTACTGAATCAGGTTGAGATTCGTAAAGAGAGCAGTAGAGTTTGATAAAGAACTGTATAGCAGTGAACTCACACACAGGCCAAACACTAACAATGTGCTTAGAAAAGACCTTCCTCAGGTGAGTGAAGAGGCAACACTAGAAGAACTACAGAATGCTCTTCAAGGCATGGAAAGTGGCAGAGCACCTGGAATAGATGGCCTACCTACAGACTATTAAGTCTTTTTGGCCTGAGATCGGTCATCAACAAAAGCCTCAAATCAATCAACTCAAAAGCCTAAACAGTGGAAGGTTACCACTCAGCTGCTGTAGAGCAGTCCTCGCTCTACTACCAGAAAAAGCGAGACCTGAGTGTTAAAAAAAATTGGAGGCTTTTAACACTGCTATTTAGCAATTATAAAATTCTGTCTAAAGCCCTAGCAAATAGATTGGGTGAGGTGTTTTAGTGTTATGTTGTGTTATGTAGCTCTATTTTGTATATGTAGCTCTGTGTTTTCTTATATAGCCCTATGTTCCGTTATGTAGCTCTATGTTCTGTTATGTAGCTCTGTGTTGTTACATAGCTCTGTGTTCCTTTATATAGCTCTATGTTGTGTTATGTAGTTCTGTGTTCTGTTATGTAGCTCTATGTTGTGTTATGTAGTTCTGTGTTCTGTTATGTAGCTCTATGTTGTGTTATGTAGTTCTGTGTTCTGTTATGTAGCTCTGTGTTCTGTTATGTAGCTCTATGCTGTGCTATGTTGCTCTGTGTTCTGTTATGTAGCTCTGTGCTCTGTTATGTAACCCTGGGCTCTGTTATGTAGCTCTATGTTGTGTTATTTAGCTCTATGTTGTGCTATGTTGCTCTGTGTTCTGTTATGTAGCTCTATGTTGTGCTATGCTACTCTCCCAGTTTAATGCGGATTAAAGAAGTATGGTTTTAGCGAGTCCTACACATAACACACATCACATTATACCCTTGTGCTCCAGTACATCTGATCACATGCACATTATGCAGTTTCAGGACCAGCTTTTTTTTCCATCCACCATCACCATCACCTTCATCATCACCCTACTGAACTCTACACTACACAATTAGATCACTGTATTAACACTGTATAAACACTGTATATAACTTCTGTACAATTATACATAAAATTTTATTTCGGCTTCTCCCATTAGGGGGCGCCACAGCGGATCATCCGTATGTTTGATTTGGCACATGTTTTTATGCTGGATGCCCTTCCTTACACAACCCTCCCCATTTATCCGGGCTTGGGACCAGCACTAAGAGTGGCTGGGGTTGGTTACCTGACCGGGGATCAAACCCGGGCCGCAGCGGTGCCGCATCCTAACCACTAGACCACCAGGGAACCTTCTGTACAATTATACATACAATGTACATATTACATAATGTATTTTCTATACTCCTCATTCTCTACACATACTGTGCTTTACACACATCTGCACTGTTTCACTTATGTGTATCTATATCTATATCTACAGTGAGGAAAATAAGTATTTGAACACCCTGCTATTTTGCAAGTTCTCCCACTTAGAAATCATGGAGGGGTCTGAAATTGTCATCGTAGGTGCATGTCCACTGTGAGAGACATAATCTAAAAAAAAATCCAGAAATCACAATGTATGATTTTTAAACTATTTATTTGTATGATACAGCTGCAAATAAGTATTTGAACACCTGAGAAAGTCAATGTTAATATTTGGTACAGTAGACTTTGTTTGCAATTACAGAGGTCAAACGTTTCCTGTAGGTTTACAACAGGTTTGCACACACTGCAGGAGGGATTTTGGCCCACTCCTCCACACAGATCTTCTCTAGATCAGTCAGGTTTCTGGCCTGTCGCTGAGAAACACGGAGTTTGAGCTCCCTCCAAAGATTCTCTATTGGGTTTAGGTCTGGAGACTGGCTAGGCCACGCCAGAACCTTGATATGCTTCTTACAGAGCCACTCCTTGGTTATCCTGGCTGTGTGCTTCGGGTCATTGTCATGTTGGAAGACCCAGCCTCGACCCATCTTCCATGCTCTAACTGAGGGAAGAAGGTTGTTCCCCAAAATCTCGCAATACATAGCCCCGGTCATCCCTTTCCTTAATACAGTGCAGTCGCCCTGTCCCATGTGCAGAAAAACACCCCCAAAGCATGATGCTACCACCCCCATGCTTCACAGTAGGGATGGTGTTCTTGGGATGGTACTCATCATTCTTCTTCCTCCAAACACGTTTAGTGGAATTATGACCCAAAAGTTCTATTTTGGTCTCATCTGACCACATGACTTTCTCCCATGAATCCTCTGGATCATCCAAATGGTCATTGGCAAACTTAAGACGTGCCTGGACATGTGCTGGTTTAAGCAGGGGAACCTTCCGTGCCATGCATGATTTCAAACCATGACGTCTTAGTGTATTACCAACAGTAACCTTGGAAACGGTGGTCCCAGCTCTTTTCAGGTCATTGACCAGCTCCTCCCGTGTAGTTCTGGGCTGATTTCTCACCTTCCTTAGGATCATTGAGACCCCAGGATGGTGAGATCTTGCATGGAGCCCCAGTCCGAGGGAGATTGACAGTCATGTTTAGCTTCTTCCATTTTCTAATGATTGCTCCAACAGTGGACCTTTTTTCACCAAGCTGCTTGGCAATTCCCCCGTAGCCCTTTCCAGCCTTGTGGAGGTGTACAATTTTGTTTCTAGTGTCTTTGGACAGCTCTTTGGTTTTGGCCATGTTAGTAGTTGGATTCTTACTGATTGTATGGGGTGGACAGGTGTCTTTATGCAGCTAACGACCTCAAACAGGTGCATCTAATTTAGGATAATAAATGTAGTGGAGGTGGACATTTTAAAGGCAGACTAACAGGTCTTTGAGGGTCAGAATTCTATCTGATAGACAGGTGTTCAAATACTTATTTGCAGCTGATTCATACAGATAAATAGTTTAAAAATCATATACAGTGGAACCCGGTTATGTCGATGTCCTAGGGGTCGGCAAAAAGCATCGAGATAACCGATGATCGAGATAAACGAAAATCAAAATGGCGGCGATTTATTAACGTGCTTGAAATTTCTTTATGTACATGATATGCGTTAATAAATGAGAATGTGCATGCACATGTTTTTCGAGGGTTTTTTTACACAACAGCGTTGCCGCGATTTGTTTGATGAAGGCATGCTATAAAAAATTTACATACAGTACATGTTTATCTGTCAGGAATTCACCTGCCACGCCCCCTTCGGCGCCCCGTTCGGCGTGGCAGGTGCTTCCTCGGCCGCTTTCTCTGAAGCTCCCGGCTTCAATCGCGCACATATGGTGCTCGTTTAGCATCATCACCAGCTCTTATTTAAACTTCCACACTCTCACTGTCCGTTATTGTTGGTAGATGTTGGTTCACGGCGGTCGTTGTTATCGCTCGTGCGTATCCCGGTACGTGCCTTCCCACCGGCACTCTCTCAACGGCTGCGCTTTTTTTCCCAAAGCGCATTGCGGATTCCCCCCAATCTTTTTTTTAGATTATGTCTCTCACAATTGAGATGCACCTACAATGATAATTTCAGACCCTTCCATGATTTCTAAGTGGAAGAACTTGCAAAAAAGTTATCTAATCTAAGCGGCCATACAAACCATTTCAGCATCACCAGCAAACACCCAGGATCTAGTACTGGACTTCTCTCTTTCTTTTGAAGTGACAGTCCAGAGTTAAGGCGTCATATAATAGTGCAAAAGAGTTTAGAAGAATATAAATAGTGAAAATTAAAAGAAAGAGAGAAGTCCAGTACTAGATCCTGGGTGTTTGCTGGTGATGTTAAAATGGTTTGTATGGCCGCTCCTGCTTCGTGCTGAAATACACTATCAACTCCTTAGTTTTTCTGTCGTTCAGGAGAAAATTGCTCTCCTTGCACCATCTCTCAAGGTTTTTAATCTCCTGTAGGTAGGCCATCTAGTCGCTGTTGGAGATCAGGCCTACTGCAACAGTGTCATCAGCAAACGCAGTCATGTGTGTACAGTGAGTACAGCAGGGGGCTCAAAACACAACCCTGAGGAGCGCCTCAGGAGCTGGCATCCTCAGTAGAGCGGTTCTGGCGGTACGCGAACTGTAGTGGATCCAGTGTGTCTGGTAAAATATGCAGATGAGCTGAAGGCCACTGTCAAAGAAACCTGGGCTTCCATACAATGCACAGACTTTCCAGTAATTAATTAATTAATTAATTAATTAATAAAAGAGTTCTCTCATTTTTTAAGCTGTGAATTGGTGGGTTTTTGTTAAATGTAAGCCAAAATCCACAATAAAAATAAGTAAAGACTTAAACTACTTCAGCCTGTGTGCATTTAATTTATTTAATACACAAGTTTCACAATTTGAGTTGAATTACTAAAATAAATTAACTTTTCCACAACATTCAAATTTATTGAGATGCACCTGTATAATATATGTAAATGTAGGTCAGTGCTTCTGATAGTGTTTAGTCCAGCAGAGAAGATTTACTGCCCCTGACCGCTCGCCACTGTTAAGTTGTTTTCTAGTGTACCAGTGTAGATTTATTCAATAATAGAGACTCAAAGCACTTATGTGCGTCGCTCTGGACACGGACGTCTGCTAAATACCACAAATGCAAATGAAGGCTCTGGCATGGAGAAGCTGATGATGGATTTATCATGATCTCAGATCTTGAGCTACTTTATGAGTTGCTCAGTAGCTCCTGGTTTCACAAAGTTAAATGACTGTATAAGACTGTGAAAGAACATCACTCATAATCACACACTCCAGTGCTCATGTTAGTTCTCACTTTACAGTGATCTTTACACAAACGCACACACATACCTACTCACCTACTCACACACACACACACACACACACACACACACACACACACACACACACAGACATATACACATACCTACTTACAAACATTTATTTACTTATTTATCAGTTATTACATATATATATACAGTACATCTAATCACAGTAAGATTTATTCAGTGTTTCTTAATTCACTGATTGTACAGGGCTACGGGGAAATTGCCAAGCAGCTTGGTGAAAAAAGGTCCACTGTTGGAGCAATCATTAAAAAATAGAAGAAGCTAAACATGACTGTCAATCTCCCTCGGACTGGGGCTCCATGCAATCTACATTTCATTTATATCTTATTTATATCTGTATTAAAATGTACTTTTTTTACTTTTTTAAATTTACTTTCATTTTTACTGCGAGCAACTGCAACACAACAGTTTCCCTGGGATCAAAAACATATTCTGATTCTGGTGTGTGTGTGTGTGTGTGTGTGTGTGTGTGTGTGTGTGTGTGTGTAGTGTTTGTTTGTTAGTTGCAGGATTCATCACATAAATTTTATTTACTGTTTTGAAATAATCTTTTTTCGTGTGTCTCCGTGTGGATTAAACAGAAACTAACACCCCCTCAAACCCCCCCCGCCAGGGGCGGGATTACAGATAACTAACCGATGTGTGAAACATTGTTAACACGGAAACAATAATTTTGACATCTTTTCTCAGAGCACACACTCACACACACACACACACTCTCTCTCTCTCTCTCTCTCTCTCACACACACACACACACACACACACACGCTCTCTCATAAACACACACACAATCATGGCTGATGTTTTAGTCATTACTTCTTTCAGGACGATTTGCAGGTAAACAGATTTTACGTTGTGTTTATTTAATCTGTGCATGCCGTTGTCTGTGTGTGTGTGTGTGTGTGTGTGTGTGTGTTTTCTCCCAACCTATTTATTTCATTATTTAAATGGTGCGTGTGTGTGTGTGTTTTTTCTCAACCTACTTTTATTTCATTATTAAAGTTGTGTGTGTGTGTGTGTGTGTGTGTGTGTTCTGAGAATTTCTGATTGGAATAAAATTATGGGTCCGAATTTATAAAAAAAAGAAAAATGCACTAACGTGTAAATAATAATACAGGTTTTTTTGTCTACACTGATTTAAAATAAACAAACAAAATCATTAGTTTGCTTAAGTTCTTTAACTTTATTTAGATCCCAAGTCACAGAATCAGCAGAGTAAATATAATTAAATAATCTGTGTGTGTGTGTGTGTGTGTGTGTGTGTGTATGTGTGTGAGAGAGAAAGAGACTAATGAGCATGTTATACTAAAATCTTTAATTACTTACTTTTCTTTGATTGTTTCATGTCCTCTTTTGCTTTCTTTTTTCACTTTCCTCCTTTACTCTGGGAAAGGTTTATTACACACCAGTGTGTGTGTATATATGTGTGTGTGTGTGTGTGTGTGTGTGTGTGTGTGTGTGCGCGGTGTGCGTGCGCGTGTGTGTTTAAATGAAGGTGTTTGTATGGTCAGACACATCAGATCAAATTGGATTAGACAGCATCCACAGCACGGAGATGAATATCAGACGATTCTTCCATCACTTTTAGTTGTTTTTTTTTTTACATGTATGTAAATATAAATATTTTAAGATAAACTGAACTTTATTAATGGTAAAGGAAACTCTTTTGCCAGACACTGCTTTACAATACAAGAATAGAATAAATTGTCTTCTTCTACAATCTTCTAAAATGTCACCCTTTTTTCTAATTAGCAGTTAAAAGTGTAAAATCTTCCTGCTGCACTGCAGGTGGTATTTATTTGATTATTGGATGTTAATGGATGGTGTGAATGTGTTTCAGATGAAGATGGTGAAGATGAGTTACAGTAAGTAGCATTTATTTATCTTTATTTAGCTTGTTCTCTATTGTAATGTTTAAATGTAAATTTAGTGAGCGGAGTCGTTCTGCTGTAACTTGTTTACATACAACAATGAAACACGACTCGCTGAGCAGAACCTGATCATGCTGACACTCTCACCAAGGGAACACACACACAAACACACACACACACACATTCATGCAAGCACATGTATTTATTTATGCAACAAATGTACAATAACACTCATTTAAAAATGTGTAATATGTTTGAAAGCATAACTACTTTGTGGTCTTTTTTTCTTTTGTATTTATTTGCACATTTATTTTTCTGCTGAATTAAGGTATTATCTTATCTTACACACACATGCACACCCCCAAACATACTCACTATTTCTTAATCTCACACACACACACACACACACACACACACACAACATCATTGCAATATTCTCACATACATTCAAACAAACCCTCTCTCTCTCACACACACACACGCACACAAAATTCTTGCAATATTCTCTGTCTCTAACACACACACACACACACACACACACACACACAGACAGATACAAAATCATTGCAATCTTCTCACATACATTCACACACACACACACACACACACACACACACACACACACACACACACAATAGCTTGTCACTATGCCCTTTGGTACATTTTAGTACACATGTAGTTTGGACTTAATGCTATGGTACCAAATTTGTCCTTTTTAATTGCTGCTTGTTGACTATAATTTACAGTAGATTTATCCTATTAATGGCATTGAGCAAGTGACAAGACCTTTTTTACATCATTTTTGGGTTTCATACAGCAGGTGATGTCCAACCTGCAAGTCCACTGCGTTATTTAAAATATATTTATTTTTAAACATTTAGAAGGACGTGTTTGAAATGTTCATGTTAAATTTGTTACATCACAACTCGCTGCTTTGTTAGCATTTTTCAGAAACCATGACAAGTTATACACATTACTATCAGCATAATCATAATTCATAATTATATCGATAGTAATTACATTCATTTTGTCAGGAATATATCTTTACCTGCTCAACTTCAACTGGTGGAAGAGCTGAAAGGTAAAGATACAAATATATTTTTACATACATTCAGAAAAACAAATACAACAAACTCTTTCTTTGCCCAAGGTTTGATAAAACATGATGAATCCCAAATACATTAAAATATAAATTAATTTTGTTCTATAATTCGTACATACTGTAAAGCTGCTTTGTGATAGTCTATGGTGTACAATAGAAATTAAATTGAATTAAATAGAAATTCTGTCAGAAGTAGCTGATGTAACAGAGTCTGCCATCCATGTGGATTCCTCCTGTCAAACCTTTTGTCAAAAAGTGATAGTAGCTTTGTAATAAATTGTAGACAGAAAAAGACAAAAGACATATTTGAAACATTACTACATCACATGTATGTAATATTTAGGTGACAAAGAAACGACCTTGAAACATCCTTGAATCAACCTTAAGTTCTGACAGGTTTTAGTACAGCTGGAGACTTTGCAATATAAAGTTATAATATATCTTTATAATAAATATATTTTTGCTTTTATTTAAGTTGTGTTTATTTGTTGAATTAAAAAAGAAATGAAATATGTAATTTGAGTGAAGGCAATGAACCTTATACGTACCATCTGACCTAAAATGAAGAACAACATGTAATTGTTTGTGACAGTGTGATTGTTACAAGACACACACTTTATTCACAGTTTATCAGGCGTGAAAGCTTGGGGCGATCTTGAACGCAGCAAATTACATGTCTGATGTAGAAGTAAATGTTTTCACTGTTGATCTGCTGCTCAAATTATTATTATTATTATTATTATTATTATTATTATTATTAATAAAATATTTTAGCAAATATCTGAGTTCATTTGTTTTTTCATTTGATCTTTTTTTTATTATTTGTTTACTGAAAGTTGAAGCCTGAAAACTAAAAAGTCTTTTCTGAACAATTTTTTGTAATTTTGCATTTGTAATACATTTATTAACCTCATGATTTCTGCACACGTTTCCATGAGTAATTTTTGTGGAACATGAGCCCATGTGGTGTGTTAAACCACAGCAGTGTTAGAAATGATTACACAATAAAATTGAAAACAGAAAAAAGCACATGATTTATAAATTCTGGAATTTGTGTCACGGATACTAAGAGTGACCAGGACTTTAAAATAAGACCAAGTGACACTTCTGATTGCACACCAGAGTAATTTATACCCTTATTAGCCCTTGTGTACATTTTGTGTGTGTTCTTTTTTTGTTAAACGTTTGAGTTTGGCTTTCGGTCTGTAAACTTTATTGTTCCATGTGTGATGTGTTCATAGATGTTTGCATTGTAAATACACTTTTGCACAAGCATCCGTTTCAGCTTCATTTATGCAGCAAAAGTGTGTTTTTTAGATTTATGTGTGAAAAAGGGGAGAAGTTCAGACAGTGACAGAAGCAGCTCGACAGGTCGGACATGCTGCTAATCTCACTCTGTGTCTGTAAAAGATCATGTAGGTGGGAACAACCCACTGCCTGTATCATTTTGGAAATCATGCGGAATCCTGCTCTGAAGAGACGTTGCTCAACCTTCAGGTCCTTCATGAAGTTTTTCATCACTTTGCATCTGGTAATAAAGAGTTCTGTAGGAATGGAAAATCACATCAGTAAGCAAAATACTCGTTTGAAGCAACACAAGAACAAAAGTCCAGGAGCTGAGAAAAGCCTCGGAAGAGACTCAAATCGTTTCTACAATGATTTTTATGTTACAAACAAAGAACGTTGCAGAACCAACAAGAAGCAAATAAATCACTCATTTGAGTGGAGAATGAATTGTTTCTGATTCATATGATATGCCTGACTGCATTATTATTCTTTTTTGTTGTTCTGCTCAATAAGATTTTTTATTTCTATACCAATTTGTTCATTTTGAATTCATTCAAAATTCAAATATCCGAGTCGCATATTTTTATAGTCATGTCTCCTGATGTAATGGTTTTACCGCTGAATAAAAACCAGATTTTTTGTTATTCTTTCGTTCAGGCTGCAGGAGAAGGAGGTGGAAACTGGAGACGGCTGTTCTGATCTTCATGCTTACTCTGTTTGTGTTCATAATCCTCCAAAAAGACAACAAGAACAACAACACAAAATCACAAAACACGCTTAGCAAAACAAAATCTAATTCAAGACCTCTAGCATCTCCAGATGTGCTCCTGAGTTCTACCTACAAATGTGAGACAAACTTGTCTGCATCAAACATCTCCGGCTTTTCCACTTTGCCGAAGCACACCCAAGACTTCCTGTTTTACCGGCATTGTCGGCATTTCCCCATGCTGCTCAACAATCCCGGGAAGTGCGGTGGTCCTGAGAACTCTGCTGATGTTTTCCTGCTGCTGGTCATCAAAAGTTCTCCACCTAACTACGAAAGGCGAGAGGTTCTGCGCAAAACGTGGGCGTCCGAGAGACTTGAGAATGGTGTCTGGATCCGCACTGTGTTCTTATCTGGAACTACAGGACAGAGCTTCGAGAAGGAACGACTGAATAAACTCTTGGAGATGGAGAACCGTGAGAACCAGGACATTATTCAGTGGGATTTTGAAGATTCCTTTTATAACCTCACACTGAAGCAGGTCTTGTTCCTGGAGTGGATGGAGAAGTTCTGCCCAGATGTGCACTTTCTCCTTAATGGAGATGATGATATTTTTGCCAACACAGACAACATGGTGCAGTATCTCAAAGGGTTAGATGATAACGATGGAAGTAAACACCTGTTTACTGGACACCTGATCCAGTATGTGGGGCCGATCCGAGAACCTGCCAGTAAATACTACATCCCTGTCCAGATCCAGGAATCAGACAGTTATCCTCCATACTGCGGAGGAGGCGGCTTTCTGTTGTCAGGTTTCACTTCTAGAATCATCTACAACATGTCTCACTCCATCACTCTGCTCCCCATAGATGATGTTTACATGGGAATGTGTCTGGAAAAAGCTGGACTTAAACCCGTTTCCCACATGGGAGTGAAGACAGCTGGACTGTACGTCCCCTCTGACAAGCTGGACTCGTACGATCCGTGCTACTACCGTGAGGTTCTCCTGGTCCACAGGTTTCTTCCACACCAGATCTTTATTATGTGGCATGAAATTCATCGGGAAGATTTGGTTTGTGGAAGGAAAGGATTTTCTGACTTTGTCTCCAAAAAATTCCGTTAATTCTCACACTTTCTGTACTGGTTTACTTCAGGCAAAATTGCACAATTTCCAAGACAGACACAGTAACAGATCTCAGCAGTGCAGGGTTGCTGCAAACACAAGCGGAACTGCAGCTCAGAAGAAAAGGAACTTACTGTAGCAGTAGAAACAGTAAAAATAGAGGTCGGAAATAACCACTAAATTTTTAGCGCCAGCTGTTTTTCTAAAAAAACTGAAACACTTCTGTTTAATCTATTGCAGCTGTTAACACTCGTTCCATCGCCAGTCTTATTATATTCTCTTTATTCAAGTGAATGAAACACAAATAAACAGTGATGTAACAAAAAAGCTGCAAAAGAAATGGTCCTGCAGAACTGACACTGGAGACTCCTTCCAAAAAAAAAATATCGGTTTATTAATACTGTAGGGTGCGCTGTTCAAATCACTGTGTATATAAATGATAACCTATTAAACATAAACTTTCACAATCATCAGTTCTGCTGTTCTAGAAAAAAAAAATCAACCTATTCTTTTCTTCTGACCAATCACAAACCAGTACTGAAGATATTTTATAATTTATTTGGGGTTACATTTATCAAAAACTTATTATTATTATTATTATTATTATTATTATTATTATTATTATTATTGGGGGTTTTTTTGTTGTTTTTTTTTACATTCCATGTTCAGTTCTCAGTAGCGGATCATATGTGTGTAGGTGGGAGGTGTGTTAAGGTGTGGCTTTTGTGTATAGAAAACACAAAATCTGTGTTTATACAGTATGTGTGTGTATAAATATGTCTTGATATTCTCAAAACCTAAATGAATGGATGTTCTGAACCTCAACACAATAAAGAACCCAATGTTTGGATGCCTGAGTTTCTATACAGTGTTCCAGGTTTTGGCCCAGCACCTTGATGTAGATACACTGCAGGTCAGGGATCTCACAGTGGATGGAACCCCAAGCTAAGCTGGTGTTGGATCTGTGATGATCTCAGATGTTGAGCTATTTTATGAGTTGCTCAGTAGCTCCTAGTTTTATAACCATAATGACTGTAGAAGACTGTAGAAAGATCATCAGTCATAATCACACACTCCAGTGCTCATGTTAGTTCTCACTCTCCAGTGTTCTGTAGTGTTTAAAGACTATAATCACAATCTTGATGTCACCCAAATAAGGATGAGGTTCCCCTTTCAAATCTGGTTCCTCTCAAGGTTTCTTCCTCATAACATCTAAGTTTTTCCTTGCTCTAGTCTCCATGGTGCTCAATAGGGGTTAAATACACACCGTTCACATGAACTCTTAAATTTCTGTAAAGCTGCTTTGGGACGACGTCTGTTGTGAAAAGCGCAATAAAAATAAACTTGACTAGACTTGACTTGAGTAATCTCATTACCATCAGAAGAATTTGGTGCTGTTCCAAATCTCACGTTCTCCATGGGGTAAAAATCCTGAGCACAATAAAAATGCAGGGTAAAAACATTGGTGTGTCTTCACCTTCTTCACCATAGTACTGATTGGTTCTGTATAAATATAAACTTTGCCACAAAGTGCATGATTTCAGTTGCATTTAAAGACTCGTTTCCCGTCTCTGAGGTGGTGTTGATGGAAAGGAGATTAACACACACTCACACTCACACAACCACAGACACACACTCCTGCTTCACCGCCCTGAAGGGCAAATCTGAGTTAACATTGCATAACACCAAATATATGACTTACGTGTGAGGGAGAGTTTCGACACACACATACACACACCTACACAATACACATCTGCTACTATACATTCTAATTCAGAGTTTCCACATTCCGTCACTCCTGAACACACATGCAACTTTGTTTGTGTATAGGGTATAGGTGTGTTTATATATATTCAAGTATGTGTGTGTGTGTGTGTGTGTGTGTGTGTGTGTGTGTGTGTGTGTGTGTGAGACACTATATCAAGTCATATCACATGACTGTTTGCACCTGTATCACAGTTTGGTTCATGAGCAGAGGTATGCATTTGTTAACACATCTTTGATGTGTGTAAAGATTAGTAATAAAGGAAAAAGTAAAAAGGTATGTCAAAAATTCATATAATGATATTATATATCATCATATATCCACTAAATGTCTAGAATCAACATTCTGTTATACTCTCCCCTTAAAACCAAAATGATCAGGGAGAAAAAATGAGCACGGTGGTATATTTAACATGCACACACACCTTAAAACAGACCACTCGGAAATTAGAGTGTAAATGGCGTCAAATCAAATCGAAAGTATTTCAAATACACACACACACACACACACACACACACACACACACACACACACACACACAGACACACACACACACTGTTAGAAATTGCTGTTGGTTTATAGCAGAATTTCAACAGTATAATCATGTTATGTGACAAAAGCAGTGCATTACTGTATTATTGCTATTGTAAAATGATGTAGACACAATATAACAGCATTTTACTGTATTTAGTATTTAAAGGAAATAAAAAACATTACCATCCAGTATTTTTGTAAACTGCAGTGAGCACGTGGGGACTTTTATCTGTATTCATTCAGTATGTGATAATCCTTCTGCTAAGTTAATTTTTGCCAACACTGTGGCACTGAAATCACATTGTCATCGCATTAAAATGACTTGTGTTTTTTGCTGCTTTTCTGAAATTCGAGAAGCCTCCAGCTTCAGAAAAAAAAACCCTTAATTATTGGTGTTATTGTGTTTTACTTTTTTGTTAACTATATTTTTGCATCAGTCAAAGGAGGTTTTTGTACTTATGCTATAAAACATCTCTAGGTAACGTATGTAACCCTGGGAACGTGCCCGAGTGTTCACGCGCTGAAATAATGTGTGTAATCAGTCAAAAATTTGATGCTGACTTGGCCATATTTTCTATGAGGGTGGGGAAATATGCTGATCAGCAGCACTAAGAGATTCTCTAGAACTCCATGCTATTTAAAATACTGTTCATTTGGTTTGACTTCATTTACGTTCTAATTTTCGAGTGGTCTGTTTTAAGGTGTGTGTATGATCATTATACCACTGTGCTGATTTTTTCTCCCTGATCATTTTGGTCTTAAGGGGAGCTCCATTATCTAGAGTATAACATAACATTGATTCTAGGTATTCAGTGGCCCAGTCGGGCTCTGCGGGGTCAGATGGAGATCTAATTAATATCGTCATTTCCTGAAGATTATTAATAATACGCTCTGCTGTAGCTGACGTGAACATGTTTAACACGGTAACGTGGTGAGGTAGAAATGCAATGACTGAGGCAGATTTTAAGAGATTAGATAATGATCTGAAATAAGTTCAGACTGTAAAATTATGACAAAAATGTTTATTTTTAATTCAAATGTTAATAACAAATCGTGAGTGTGTCACCACTATGAGTGGGTCCTATAACATTCTGATTAATTCTACTGAATCTAGAATGGACACAACTGCTGCTCTTAAGGAGTCTTCCTGATTATCAAAATCAATATTAAAGTCACCAACAATTAATGCTTTGTGTAAAGAAGTAGCTAAATTTGTGATTATGTTGGTGTAAAGAACTTTAAATGTTTTACATTTGTGTTTAGTCTTTTGTGTGACGCTTAGATTATTATTATAAATAGCTGTGACTCCGCCTCCTCTGCCATTTAGACGGGGTTGGTGTATGTAACTATACTCAGGAGCACTCGCCTCATTTAATGCTACATATTCATTCGGTTTAATCCATGTTTCTGTCAAACACATTATATTAAACTGGTTGGTAATTACCTGGTTGTTAATAATTTTGTTTATAGTCAGCGCTTTTGACGTGAGAGATCTAATATTCAACAATCCTATTTTTATATCAGAGGTGCTGCTGTGCGTTCAGTCCTATTTAATTTAATGTTAATCAGGTTACTAAAACAGACTTTCTGAGAATTCCTACATATTGGTTTTGCTCGGGGGAAAGATGCAGTCTTAATTTGGTGGCTCCTGAGTGACGACTCTGTGCAGCTAGCAGACGGTCGGTTTAGCCTGTCTGTCTGCTCCCTGGCCTTGGCTCTGGACAGTCACATGTTAACTAGTGCTGTGCTAAAACTATGACCTATACTACAAGAAATGAGAGCAGCACCTTCCCGAGTGGGATGGATATCATCCCGCCCTAACAGGCTAAACAGCCTTGCCCTCAAAATTGCTCCAGTTATCTATGAAGCCCACATTGTTTTTGGAGCACCACTCGGACATCCAGCAGTTTAGCGACCATAACCTGCTGTAGGCTACATCGCCACGTCGCATTGGGATGGGGCCAAAGCATGTTACTGCATCGGACATTGCCTTTACTTATTTACACACCTCTATAATATTACTCTTAGTAACCTCTGACTGTTGAAGGCGTATATCATTAACTCCTGTATGAAAAACTATCTTGGAGCTTTCCTAAAAACCTAAGCTGACCTGCTATGTCAGGTTTCTTACTCATCCTATCTAAGGGAGTATTTTCTTCGAACAAGGTTTGATAAAACATGATAAATCCCAAATACAATAAAATATAAATGAATTTTGTTCTATAATTTGTATATACTGTAAAGCTGCTTTGTGATAGTCTATTGTGAAAAGTACAATAGAAATGAAATTTAATTAAATAGAAATTCTGTCAGAAGTATCTGATGTAAGAGAGTCATCATCCTGAGTAACTGCCATCCATGTGGATTCCTCCTGTCAAACCTTTTGTCAAAAAGTGATGGTAGCTTCGTAATAAATTGTAGACAGAAAAAGACAAAAGACATATTTGAAACATTACATCACATGTATGTGAAACGACCTTGAACCATCCTTGAGTTCTGACAGGTTTTAGTACAGCTGGAGACTTTGCAATATAAAGTTATAATATATCTCTATAATAAATATATTTTTGTTTTTATTTAAGTTGTGTTTATTTGCTGAATTCAAAAAGAAATGAAATATGTAATTTGAGTGAAGGCAATGAACCTTATACGTACCATCTGACCTAAAATGAAGAACAACATGTAATTGTTTGTGACAGTGTGATTGTTACAAGACACACACTTTATTCACAGTTTATCAGGCGTGAAAGCTTGGGGCGATCTTGAACGCAGCAAATTACATGTCTGATGTAGAAGTAAATGTTTTCACTGTTGATCTGCTGCTCAAATTATTATTATTATTATTATTATTATTATTATTATTATTATTATTATTATTATTATTAATAAAATATTTTAGTAAATATCTGAGTTCATTTGTTTTTTCATTTGATCTTTTTTTTATTATTTGTTTACTGAAAGTTGAAGCCTGAAAACTAAAAAGTCTTTTCTGAACAATTTTTTGTAATTTTGCATTTGTAATACATTTATTAACCTCATGATTTCTGCACACGTTTCCATGAGTAATTTTTGTGGAACATGAGCCCATGTGGTGTGTTAAACCACAGCAGTGTTAGAAATGATTACACAATAAAATTGAAAACAGAAAAAAGCACATGATTTATAAATTCTGGAATTTGGCCAATACGGATACTAAGAGTGACCAGGACTTTAAAATAAGACCAAGTGACACTTCTGATTGCACACCAGAGTAATTTATACCCTTATTAGCCCTTGTGTACATTTTGTGTGTGTTCTTTTTTTGTTAAACGTTTGAGTTTGGCTTTCGGTCTGTAAACTTTATTGTTCCATGTGTGACGTGTTCATAGATGTTTGCATTGTAAATACACTTTTGCACAAGCATCCGTTTCAGCTTCATTTATGCAGCAAAAGTGTGTTTTTTAGAGTTATGTGTGAAAAAGGGGAGAAGTTCAGACAGTGACAGAAGCAGCTCGACAGGTCGGACATGCTGCTAATCTCACTCTGTGTCTGTAAAAGATCATGTAGGTGGGAACAACCCACTGCCTGTATCATTTTGGAAATCATGCGGAATCCTGCTCTGAAGAGACGTTGCTCAACCTTCAGGTCCTTTTCCATCACTTTGCATCTGGTAATAAAGAGTTCTGTAGGAATGGAAAATCACATCAGTAAGCAAAATACTCGTTTGAAGCAACACAAGAACAAAAGAGTTTTTTGTTATTCTTTCGTTCAGGCTGCTGGTGGCCATCAAAAGTTCTCCACCCAACTACGAAAGGTGAGAGGTTCTACGCAAAACGTGGGCGCCCGAGAGAATTGAGAATGGTGTCTGGATCCACACTGTGTTCTTATCTGGAACTACAGGACAGAGCTTTGAGAAGGAACGACTGAATAAACTCTTGGAGATGGAGAACCGTGAGAACCAGGACATTATTTAGTGGGATTTTGAAGATTCCTTTTATAACACTGAAGCAGGTCTTGTTCCTGGAGTTCTGCCCAGATGTGCACTTTCTCCTTAATGGAGATAATGAAATTTTTGCCAACACAGCCAACATGGTGCAGTATCTCAAAGGGTTAGATGATATCAATGGAAGTAAACTCCTGTGGGTCCGATCCGAGAACCTGCCAGTAAATACAACGTCCTATCCCTATCTGTACGATCTGATAGGGAAAGCCATAAATGCCTCTCTGTGGAGGCTAGAGTGGCCATAGACTGGCCAAAACCCGCTGAGGCGTACACCTTACCCAGCAGCGCTGATGTATTACACAGGGGCTTAGTTAACAATGTCAGGGTTTGAGTGCTGATGCCACCCCTGGGGAGAGTTAGCTGGCCAGCGTCTTTTCAACCCGGGGCATTGACCGATAGCCACGTTCTTTCAGTTCCATCACGTTGGGGAACTGTTGGCGGGCCGAGTACAACAGACATGGAGGTTGTGAAGAAGGTTGCAGAAAGCGTTCGTCAAGCTTGCTGGACAAACCCGCTTTCTGCTCATCAGCCGGCCAAAACAGATCTACCTTGGCAACGGACCGAGTCACAACCTTGGTAAATGGTGTCAAACCAAATTGATAGTATTTCAAATAGCATGGAAAAAGAGTCTCCTGAGTTCTAAAAAAAGCTCTTAGTGCTGCTGATCAGCATATTTCTCCTCCCTCATAGAAAATAACAAGCAGAGTTCTAGATTTTTATTCAGCACGGTAGCAAAATGAACAGGAAATAAAACCATCATTTTTTTTAAATAATACATTTGAAAACATCAGGCAAAAAATCTGACTATTAAACTATCAAACCTCCCCTTTATCCAAAAGACTCTAGAAAAGGTTGTAGCACAGCAGTTCTGCTCACATCTACTGAGAAATAACATTTATGAAATGTATCAGTCAGGATTTAGGCATTTAGGCTCGGAATAACTCTTCATGACTCTCTGCTCTCCCCTTCAGCCACTGCTCTTTACCTTGGGGTAACTATGGACAATCAAACCCAGCCATTAGGGGGGCACAAGCCAGTGCACTCTTAGTGCCGGTCCCAAGCCCGGGTAAATGGGGAGGGTTGCGTTAGGAAGGGCATCCAGCGTAAAACATGTGCCAAATCAAATATGCGGATCACAAAGGAGAATTTCATACCGGATCGGTCGAGGCCCGGGTTAACAACGACCGCCACAGGTATCGTTAGCCAACAGGGTACCGGTGGAAATTGGGCTACTGTTGGCCAAAGGAGGAGAAGGAGAGGAGGAAGACGTCTACAGAGACGGCAGGAAAAGGAGCAGTGTAGGAGAGTAGAGGTTCGGGTTGGTACTTTAAATGTTGGTGCTATGACGGGTAAAGGGATAGAGATAGCTGATATGATGGGGAGGAGAAAGGTAGATATGCTGTGTGTTCAGGAGACCAAGTGGAAAGGGAGTAAGGCCAGGAACATTGGAGGTGGATTTAAACTGTTCTATCATGGTGTGGATGGGAAGAGAAATGGTGTAGGGGTGATTCTGAAGGAAGAGTACAGTAAGAGTGTAGTGGAGGTGAAGAGAGTTTCTGATAGGGTGATGATCGTGAAGGTGGAAGTTGAAGGATGATGATAAATGTCATCAGTGCCTATGCTCCACAAGTGGGTTGTGAGATGGAGGAAAAGGAAAGATTCTGGAGTGAATTAGATGACGTGGTAGATGGTGTACCTAGGAAAGAACGATTGGTGATTGGGGCAGACTTTAATGGGCATGTAGGTGAAGGAACAGAGGTGATGAGGAGGTGATGGGTAGGTATGGTTTTAAGGAGAGGAATGTGGAAGGGCAGATGGTGGTAGATTTTGCTAAAAGGATGGAAATGGCAGTGGTGAACACGTATTTTAAGAAGAAGGAGGATCATAGGGTGACGATAGGAGTGGAGGAAGGTGCACACAGGTGGACTATGTGCTATGCAGGAGATGCAACCTGAAGGAGATTGGAGACTGTAAGGTGTTGGCGGGGACAGTGTAGCTAGACAGCATCGGATGGTGGTCTGTAGGATGGTTTTGGAGGCGAAGAAGAAGAGGAGGAATGTAAGGATTGAAAGAAGAATAAGATGGTGGAAACTGAAGGAGGAAGAGTGTAGTGTGAGATTCAGGAAGAGGTCAGACAGGGGCTCAGTGGTGGTGAAGAGGTGCGGATGATTGGGGAACTACTGCAGGAGTGATGAGGGAGGCAGCTAGAAAAGTACTTGGTGTGACATCTGGAAATAGAAAGCAAGACAAGGAGACGTGGTGGTGGAATGAGGAAGTGCAGGAGAGCATTAGGGGAAAGAGGTTGGCAAAACAGAAGTGGGATCGACAGAGTGATGAGAAAAGTAGGCAGGAGTACAAGGAGATGCGGCAGCAGGTAAAAAGGGATGTGGCGAAAGATCACAGAGAGAGAAGGTTGGAGGATGTGGAGTTGGTGAAGCAGGATGTAGATAGGATTAGTAAGGAGGAAGTGAGAGCAGCGATTAAGAGGATGAAGAATGGAAAGTCGGTTGGACCAGATGACATACCGGTAGAGGCATGGAGATGTTTAGGAGAGATGGCAGTGGAGTTTTTAACCAGATTGTTTAACAGGATTCTGGAAGGGGAGAGGATGCCTGAGGAATGGAGAAGGAGTGTGCTGGTACTGATCTTTAAGAATAAGGGAGATGTGCAGACCTGCAGTAACTACAGAATTAAGTTGATCAGTCACACCATGAAGTTATGGGAAAGAGTAGTGGAAGCCAGGCTGAGAGAAGAGGTGACCATCTGTGAGCAACAGTATGGTTTCATGCCGAGGAAGAGCACCACAGATGCCTTATTTGCTTTGAGGATGTTGATGGAGAAGTATAGAGAAGGACAGAAGGAATTGCATTGTGTATTTGTGGATTTAGAAAGCGTCGACAGGGTGGAGAGAGGAGTTGTGGTATTGTATGAGGAAGTCAGGTGTGTCAGAGAAGTATGTAAGGGTGGTGCAGGACATGTATGAGGACAGTGTGATGGCAGTGAAGTGTGCAGTAGGTGCGACAGACTGGTTCAGAGTGAAGGTTGGACTGCATCAAGGATCGGCCCTGAGCCCTTTCCTGTTTGCAGTGGTGATGGACAGGTTGACGGACGAGGTCAGACAGGAGTCTCCCTGGACTATGATGTTTGCAGATGATATTGTGATTTGTGGTGAGAGTAGGTGGAGAAGAGCCTGGAGAGGTGGAGATATGCGCTGGAGAGAAGGGGAATGAAAGTCAGTAGGAGTAAGACAGAGTACATGTGTGTGAATGAGAGGGAGGGCAGTGGGTGATGCGGTTGCAGGGAGAAAAGGTGGAGAAGGTGGAGGAGTTCAGGTACCTGGGGTCAACAGTGCAAAGTAATGGAGAGTGTGTTAGAGAAGTAAAGAAAAGAGTGCAGGCAGGGTGGAGTGGGTGGAGAAGAGTGACAGGAGTGATTTGTGATAGTAGGGTATCTGCAAGAATGAAAGGGAAAGTTTATAGGACTGTGGTGAGACCTGCGATGTTGTATGGATTAGAGACAGTGGCATTGAGTAAAAGGCAGGAGGCAGAGCTGGAGGTAGCAGAGCTGAAGATGTTAAGGTTTTCATTGGGAGTGATGAGGATGGACAAGATTAGAAATGAGTTTATTAGAGGGACAGCACATGTAGGATGTTTTGGTGACAAGGTGAGGGAGGCGAGATTGAGATGGTTTGGACATGTGCAGAGAAGGGGCATAAATTATATTGGTAGAAGAATGCTGAAGATGGAGCCACCAGGTAGGAGGAAAAGAGGAAATCCAAGGAGGAGGTTCATGGATGTGGTGAGGGAAGACATGCAGGTAGTTGGTGTGAAAGAGGCAGATGTAGAGGACAGGGTGGTATGGAGACGGATGATCCGCTGTGGCGACCCCTAATGGGAGCAGCCGAAAGAAGAAGAAGAAGAAGAACTATGGACAATCAACTTCCCACATGTCGCTAATGTTGCTCGCTCCTGTCGATTTCTTCTCTACAACCTCAGAAGGATTCGACCATTTCTGCCACACAGGCTGTCGAGACTGGACTACTGCAGCCGTCTGCTGGCAGGTCTTCCTCTGCTGCTTCTCCACTGGCTTCCAGTAGCTGCACGTATCAGATTCAAACCACACTGATGTTTGCCTACAAGGCCAAAAATGGACCAGCGCCATCATACCTCAGAGACCTCATCACACCTCACACTGCACCACGCTGGCTGAGATCCTCCAGCACTGCTCCACTGGTACCACCTTCTCTCAGAATGAGAGGTAAGTATACTTCAAGGCTCTTCTCTGTTCTGGCACCGAGGTGGTGGAATGAACTTCCCCTAGATGTCTGTACAGCAGAGTCCCTGATTATCTTTAAGCGATGGTTGAAGACCTTCATCTTAAATTATCACTTTTCAAGTTTGCTTTGTAAAAATCAAGAGTTATATTTATATTAAGTTTGTGATTTTGTGTATCAGTGTAGATTTATTTATTACTAGAGACTCAAGGCACTTTTGTACATCGCTCTGAATACGGGCGTCTGTTAAATGCCGCAAAAGTAAATGTTTTGCTTTACTTCAGAATGATTAGGAATGGCTGGAATGAGGAGAAATGAATGAGGAACAACAAAAGATTCAGATTTTTCTAATATTTCACGTGTCATCTGATTCTTTTCTGAATAGAGGAATCTGATGTTTTTTTATCATCTACTGTAGAAGGAAGTTACATTTTAAAATATGACAAAATAAATATTTCTGAAAGAACTGGTTAAACACCTTCTCAGTTTAGTCCATGTTTATTTGTATTTCACTTTTAATAATGAACATTGTCTCAGAGCAGCTTTACACAGATAATGTGGAGATAAAAATTAAGATGTTCTTTATAAGTGTAAGTTTGTCCCTGATGAACAAGTCGGTGGAGACTGTGGTGAAGGAAAAACTCCCTGAGATGCAGAAGGAAGAAACCTTAAGAGGAACCAGACTCAAGAGGGAACCTCATCCTTATCTGGGTTCCACCGAATATCCATTTATTACAGTAGACAATGTTGAGGAGCAGTGATGGAGATCAGAGCAAACTGTAGTCCTGAGTCAGTGTAGCAGACTGTTGATATTAACTACAGTCCAAATCCTCAAAGCTCCTGATCTTACTCTGGAGTTTCATGGATCTCCAGGGAAACATATCCAGCTGCACAGAGTCACCTCCAATCGAAGAGAACATCATCCAGAGGCAGACCAGGACAAAGTGGGAGAGAGATATGGATTATTAGGTCTCCTTATTGTTGTATAAAAGGTAAAGACACTGTACAGTGTGATTAGGGTGAAAGTAGGAACAAGACTCACTGTAGCAGCAGAACTAAAAGGGAGAAGCAGAAGGAAACACTGACATGAGGATCTCTGGGATAAGAGACGACCCACCACACCACCATCAACAAACCTGAGTGAACGTGTGAGAGTGAGGAGACGACAGCATCCAAATATCCCAGTTCACCAAACACTCCATATCCATGATCCCTCCAGATCTGCTCCTTTACCTCACAAACACCTACTGACTAAACACTCCACTAAATAAATGTGTTCAGCCTCGACTTGAAAACTAAGACTGTGTCTAAGTCCCGAACACTGATTGGAAGGTTGTTCCATAACTGTGGGGTTTATAAGAGAAACATCTGCCCCCTGCTGGAGTCTTCATTATTTGAGGTAGGCATGGAGGATTATAATGGTACAGAAGTTTAATAAGCACTGCCACACCAAACACCACAAAAGATTTCAGATGTTTTATTTTGTGCATGTGGGTTTTGTTTGCCTGTTGTGTAAAGTCTTATAATGGGTTTTGACAAATTTACACAAGTTTAATATTTAATCTTTGTTCCTTCCAAATCAACATTCAGTCAAGTGGAAACTCACAAGGAAGTAATAAAGAAATAATCTTGGACCTTAAATGGAAAACCATGTAAATACAAGTAGACCAAAAACAATTCTACATTTATTTCTGTAAAATGATAAGTTTGAAGTTGTCTGTAAGGACTTATGTAACTTTGGGTTTTTGGGCATTTTCTGAACAGAGAAATTTTACAAGAGAGAAAAATGTAAAGCTGGTGAATGAACTACTGTTCATAGGTGCAATAATAAAAATAAGACCAGGCACTTCCTTGTTTCATTGAAAAAAACATTCAATGTATATAGAAATGGATAAAAATGAACACACCCTTTTCAAGCATTTTTATTGCACATCCTGTTCGTTTCATCATGTCAGTTTTAGGGTCTGCAACTTTTTCCTGCATCTGTATATTATTTCCTGGCTTCCACACCCAAGTAACATCTTCTGTAACTAAAACCTCATAGCATGCTAATCCTTCCTCTCAGCATATAACACTACAGAACACAACACATTTCTCAGCCCACTTGAGGTTTCAGCAAGGTCAAGTTACAAAATAACCTCACTCAGTCACAAGATCATACTGAGTCCAGTTTCAGTCCTGCAGGGTGTGCCGTAAACAACAGGCTTTACTGGAGGCAAGGGATTTTCCAGAAACTACAGCATTCTGGGGCTTCAGGACTAAAAACTGAGAGTTCTGACCAGGACGTTTCTAGGTTTTGAAAAGATCAGGAGCTGAGCCAAGAACATCTGGGACTCATGATGGGGTGGGAGGAGATTCTCAATAACACAATGTAACTTTATATAAATCTCTCAATACTCCTTCACTCAGTTTCACTTCATGTCTCTGAGCCCTCGTCTGTCATTCCATACATCTAAATCAATCAAGCAATCATTCTTTATTTGTATAGCACTGAACATCTACCAGGTGGAACCCAGGTGCTGAACAAAGTGCAAGAGACAATGTGCAATAAAAGTAAAAAAAGTGAATAATAAAGAGGCACACACACACACACACACACACACACACACACACACACACACACACACACACACACACACACACACACAGTGACTCCATTCTATGTTTCTACTCTATGTAACAAATATCCATGTGAAACAGTGCTGTGTAGATCCTTCAGTATTACTTTACCATCATCTTCCTCTTCTCCTCACTTTCTGTTGGAACTTAATGCATTTCTCATTCTTTCTTTTATTACTACAGTCTCACTTTTCTTCTCTCATTGTTGTCTGTCCTGCTGCTTGGGTCTTGTTTACCTCCTGCTCATGAGAACTTTTCTATCCATCTTCATGTGACGTAGCTTCCTGTGGGTGACGTAGCTTCCTGTGTTTGACTTGTTTGCCGCGAGTTCCGTGTTTGTATTCGTGTTTATATTCGTTTGTTTGTGTTTTTCTCTTTTAATAATCCTAAATTGTTTGTCTTCCTGACTTGTGCCTGTAGTCAGTTAAGCTCGACTACCACTATATCTTCTCTCACTTTATCTTATTTGTGTATCCGAAATCTGTTCGTGATTATAAGCACTATGCCGGCTGTGTGTCTGACTTTGAGCACAGGTGAGGACTCGTTCGATTTGCAAACGGTGGCGTTGGAGATGGAGGTTTTGGAGAAACAGATTCGCGAGCTGCATGAAAAGCATGCCCGGCTGCGAGGCGGAAAGCGGCGCTGGAAACATCCCGGCGGACGCGCACTCGTCCCAGGTAAATTCGGGTTGAACCTAACGCTCCCAGCACCTCAACTCCGCGTGTTTCTCTGCCCAGACCCAGCGCACCTACAACTCCGGCAAAGGTGCAACATGGACCCTGGATGCGGCAGCAGCGGAAGAGACAAGCAAAGCCCGGTCGAGGCGTCTCCCCGCCACCACTACAGGCCTTCGAGATCTCGACCGAGAACCGCCGCCCCTCTCCGCGAGACGGAACGCGACACTGTGATTCTCGGAGATTCCATCGTCCGGCATGTCCGCGCTACGGAGCTAAAGGTAAGGTGCACACTCGCTGTTTTCCTGGTGCTCGTGTTCTTGATGTCGCTGCGCAGGTACCCGCGGTCCTGAAGGAGAACTTCGGAGCGGTTGTTCTTCATGCCGGAACGAACGACACCAGGCTGAGACAAACGGAGGTATTAAAGAGGATTTCAGGATCCTGGTGGAGACGGTACGCAGCACATCACCCACAACGAGGATCATAGTGTCAGGACCTCTTCCCACTTACCAGCGAGGGGCTGAGAAGTTTAGTAGACTTTTAGCTCTAAATGAATGGTTACAGTCATGGTGTCGAGAACATAAACTTCTCTTTGTTAATAACTGGAACTGTTTCTGGGGCGTCCTAGGTTCTTCCGCCCTGATGGCCTGCACCCCAGCAGAGTTGGAGCAGCAGTGCTATCAGATAACATCTCTAGGATACTTCACACCATCTGACTGGTAAGACATCAGGAAATCTTCGACAATGAGAACACGCATACAACAGACCAAATAGTTACAAGTTCACACACAGCCCAGTTTATAGAAACCGTATCTATCCTCGTAGCAAAACCAAGAAGTAAATACACAAGATCCAGAAACAATCTCATTGAAGTTAAAACTGAAAATGCCAGATAAACAAACACCAAAAAGTTTTAAAGTTTGGTCTTTTAAACATTAGATCACTTGCACCCAAAGCACTGATTATAAATGAGATGATCACAGAGAATAATCTCGATGCACTCTGTCTCACTGAGACCTGGATTAAACCAGGTGATTATATGGGTCTAAGCAGTCGACACCGTCAGGATATGTTTATAAGCATGAGCCCGTCAGACTGGTCGTGGGGGTGTAGGAACCATTTATACTGCTTCTCTTAATGTTAGTCAGATGTTAGGATTCAGCTTTAAATCATTTGAAGTGCTCGTTCTTAAAGTTGTACTTTCGGACATACATAGTAAACTCGCTCTGGTCACCGTGTACAGACCCCCAGGACCCTACGCTGATTTTCTTCAAGAGTTTGCTTGTTTTCTATCAGATCTCTTGATCAATTTTGATAAAGTGCTGCTTGTAGGAGACTTTAATATTCATGTAGATGATGTAAACGATGCTCTAGGATTATCATTTGTTGACTTATTAAACTCTTTTGGGGTTAAACAAAACGTCACCAGACCAACTCATCGCTTTAACCACACACTAGACTTAATAATATCACACGGAGCAGACGTCACTGATATAGATATTTTACCTCAGAGTGATGACATCACAGACCATTACCTCATACTGTACACACTACCGGTAGAGCAGATTAGCCGTGTTGCACCACGTTATCGACCTGGTAGGACTATTGTTCCAACCACTAAGGACAGATTCGTAAATAACCTGCCTGATTTATCTCAATTTCTCACTAAACCCATAACTACTATTAATCTTGATGAGATAACTAAGAACATAGACCTTATCCTCACTAGCACATTAGACACTGTTGCCCCCATCCGGTTAAAAAAGGTTAGAGACCAAGCACCTGCATCTTGGTATAATAGTCATACACATGCCCTCAAGAGAACAGCACGTAATCTGGAGAGAAAATGGAGGAAAACTAAATTGGAGGTATTTAGAATCACAGATAAAGACAGTATGCTCAGCTACAGACGGGCGCTAAAAGCTGCTAGAGCTGAACACCTGAGCAAACTTATAGAAAACAACAAAAACAATCCCAGGTTCCTTTTCAGTACAGTAGCTAAACTAACTACAAATCAGGGCTCTGAAAATTGTGTTCCATCACAGTTTAGTAGTGAGGACTTTATGATTTTCTTCACTGAAAAATAGATAACATTAGAAAAACAATTGTGGCAGTTCAACCTCTTACAGCATCTCCTGAGACAGTGTTACCTTCAACTCCACAACTCCACTGTTTTACATGTATAGGACAGGAAGAGCTGTATAATGTTATTGCCAAAGCTAAATCGACAACATGTCAGTTAGATCCAATTCCTACTAAATTACTGAAGGAAGTGTTATATACAACTGGTGAGCCTCTTCTAAATATTATTAACTCCTCACTATCTTTAGGTCACGTCCCTAAATCCCTCAAGTTAGCAGTTATTAAGCCCCTCATTAAAAACCTAATCTGGATCCAAACACGTTATCAAATTACAGACCAATTTCAAATCTCCCATTTATGTCTAAGATTTTAGAAAAGATTGTCGCTGCACAGTTATGTTCCTACCTGCAAGAGAACAATATCTTTGAAGAATTTCAGTCAGGTTTTAGGCCCCATCATAGCACAGAAACTGCTCTAGTTAAAATAACTAATGACCTGTTTTTAGCTTCAGACCAAGGCTTCATCTCGCTGTTGGTTTTACTAGATCTTAGTGCTGCATTCGACACTATAGACCATGATCTCCTCCTAGATCGCTTACAAAATTACATCGGCATTCAGGGACAGGCATTAAGCTGGTTTAAATCCTACCTGTCCGATCGTTACCATTTCGTAGATTTGAATGGAGAGCTATCCAGGCTAATGCAAGTAAATTATGGCGTGCCGCAAGGTTCAGTTCTAGGACCCCTGCTCTTCACAATATACATGCTTCCGTTAGGAAATATTATTAGAAGGCATGGAATTAGCTTCCATTGTTATGCTGATGATACTCAGCTATATATTTCATCTAAACCAGGCGATACAGCTCAATTAACCCGGATGACTGAGTGTGTTAAGGAACTAAGAGATTGGATGACCCATAACTTTCTACTTTTAAATTCTGATAAGACTGAGATTTTGCTCATCGGCCCAAAAACTGGTATACAGACGCTCCAGCATCTCAACCTGCATTTAGACGGATGTTCTGTAACCACTAGTTCAACGGTAAAAGACCTGGGTGTTATTTTAGACAGCGACTTGTCTTTCAAAAATCACATCAATCAGGTTACAAAACAGCCTTCTTTCACCTTAGAAATATTTCTAAGCTAAGAAATATGTTGTCTATATCCGATGCAGAGAAGCTCGTCCATGCATTTATGACCTCCAGAATAGACTACTGTAATGCGTTACTAGGTGGATGTCCTGCTTCATTAATAAACAAGCTTCAGTTAGTCCAGAATGCAGCAGCCAGAGTTCTTACAAGGTCAAAAAAATATGATCACATAACCCCGATCTTATCGTCCCTACATTGGCTTCCTGTTAAGTTTCGAATAGACTACAAACTATTACTTCTCACTTATAAAGCACTAAATGGTTTGGCTCCGTGTATCTATCCAGTCTTTTAACACGCTACAATCCGCCACGCCCCTGAGATCTCAAAACTCTGGGCTTCTAGTAGTTCCTAGAATAGCAAAGTCCACTAAAGGTGGTAGAGCATTTTCACATTTAGCTCCTAAACTCTGGAATAGTCTTCCTGACGCTGTTCGGGCTCAGACACACTCACCCAATTTAAGTGTAGATTAAAACGTATCTTTTAGCAAAGCCTACACATAACACACATCACATCATAACCTTGTGCTCCAGAACATCTGATCACATGCACATTATCAACTTGTGCTGTTAATATCATGAACAGCAGCTACGCTAATTCCTCTCCACTGCTTCTCTTTCTCTCCCCATCCCGAGGCATCCTGAGGTTGCTCCAGCTCCAGTCACCTCCCACCTCGTGATGATTACGGACCTTTAAAGAAGTAGATGCCGAACTCACAAACATCCTGAACCATCTAGAGACGTACCAGTGCCATTTGGATCCCGCTACATGTGTGGAGTTTTGACATTGGACCTCCTGGAGTGTTTAAAGGCTCTGGCATGGAGAAGCTGATGCTGGATCTGTGGTGATCACAAATGCTGAGCTTATAAAACTCGGAGCTACTAACCATATAGACTGTTTAAGACTGCAGAAAGAACATTACTTATAATCTTATACTCCAGTAATCATGTTAGTTCTCACTCTCCAGTGTTCTGTATTGTTGAAAGATTTATGATCAAACTCTCGATGTCACCCAGATGAGGATGGGTTCCCTTTGAGTCTGGTTCCTCTCAAGGTTTCTTCCTCATAACATCTAAGGGAGTTTTTCCTTGCCACAGTCGCCACGGCTTGCTCATCAGGGACAAATGCACACC
Source organism: Silurus meridionalis (assembly GCF_014805685.1). Lineage (NCBI taxonomy): Eukaryota > Metazoa > Chordata > Actinopteri > Siluriformes > Siluridae > Silurus > Silurus meridionalis. Next base: position 28,724,419 of record NC_060900.1, read on the forward strand.
ATTCACCATCACTGTTGATTTGTGTAAAGCTGCTTTGAGACAATGTCTGTTGTGAAAAGCGCTATACAAATAAACTTGACTTGACTTGACTTCATTATTCTTCTACACATTCTTCTGTCTTCTCAGTTTCTTTCAAAGTACAATCATCAGAAGTTCTGGGAATCTCTCTCTGAGCAAACCTCTCGGTTACCATGCTATCGTTCATAGTGCTGAGATTCTTTTTCTTTTTATTTCAGCTGAACAGCTCATTTAATCAAGGTTCTCACAACTGGAACTGTTGGCAGGTCTCAACATTTCAGCAAGTGCTGCTTGAAGAACCAAGCTCAGGGTGGGATCCAAATCAGGATCAAGTACTGTGTAAACACCCTGTTAATAAACATATAGTTTATTGAGCAGGATATTAGAGAATTTCGATTTTCCAGGCATCCATTTACTAAAGTAACGAGGTTTATTCAGTGTTACAAGTTACGGGGGTCAAGTGGCACAAGTCAGAGCTCTCAGAAAATTCTAGTTTACATGTTGTACTTACATGTAGAAATCTTGTAATTATAGAATTCTGAAATGCTTTTAGCACATATTCTAGAAGAGGCTGAAATCAGTCACATGGTGTGTGTGTGTGTGTGTGTGTGTGTGTGTGTGTGTGTATGTGTGTGTGTGTGTGTGTGTGTGTGTGTTAAAATGTCAACACTCAAAATCTTGTACTGTAAACAGTAAACATTTACTGAGTTCTATTATTTTCCACTAACATAATTTTGATCCAGATTAAAATAATTTTGTCTCCAGAGCCAAATCTGGTGAGTAGAGTTGGTGTGGAAGTGAGATTGTGTAAATTGTTCTCGGACGATCATCATGCATGACCACAATTGTTAGCATTAAACTAAGTAATTTGAAGATGTATTAGCTAATATTATACTTATTGTCACGGGTAGACCAGGCATCAGGTACGAACTTAACTGAGTCGTGCTTCGGAGCATAGAGCGGAGCATGGGAAACTCAGGCGGTGGTAAGAACAGTTGGTAGTACGGATGATCTATGGTCATAAACTGTAGATCGGACGGTGAGTGAAGGGGAAGAGGGACCTTTTAAAGGGGACAGGTAAATGGAGGACAGGTGTAGGTGATTAGTAGGAGGGAGAGGCTGAGCGAGAGTGTTGAGCATTGGAGGGAGGCATTACTGGTGTTTCTCTGGCACTTATAATAAACATAATTTATTTATTAGGTAGATAACTGCTGGAAATGTATCAATGTAAGTTTTTCTTAACTTAAGCATAAAAAGCTAATTTCCACAATGTGAAATTGTTTAAATATTTAAATTTAACATGCTCTCTTTAATCAATTTCAGTTTCTATTCCTTTTTGGACCAGATTAACACATTTAGACTTGTGCACCATCTACAGGCCCGATCTGGAAGTGCACAAACACACAAAATACCAGAAATAATTTGCATTTACAGCATTTTGCCAGATGCCTTTTTCCAGCACGATACACTTCTTATCTCGTTCAAACAACTAAACATCTCTGGGGTTAGGGGTCTTGCTCAGGAGCCCAGGAGTGGCAGCTTGGTGTAACTGGGATTTGAACTCATGAACGTGAACCCTTAATAATTTGTCTTAATAAAGTTTGATGATTTTGACTCTAAAGTGTTTTAACCAGGAGGATTTTCTCACACATGTCTCTCTTAGAAGCAAATGTCAAAACACAATGCAATATTTATTCATGTTTACATTTTACATTTTTATAATTAAAAATGATGTTATGTAGAAACAGTGGAATTTCTGTCAAATCTGTTAATTTACAGTAAAATCTTTCTTTTTCTTTCATGTAAACATTTTTAACAAGAAATAACCAAGACGTCCAGAGATCTGATTCCCTCTGCAAATGATTTGTTAAAAGTGTGGAGTTTATAAGAATGATATAATAAGACCTCTGCACTGGCTAACCCTAACCCTAACCCTAACCCTGAAGTCTGGATCTCATAGACATCACCAAATGATCTTACAAACATCACCAATTATCTTGACAGGTTTTACCAGGTTTATTTCCCAGGACCTTCAAGTTTTGCTAGTTTTTTTTTTTTTACGATTTAACTGCCTTCAGCTCACCTCAGTGTGGTTGAGGTCACATGACAGACTCAGACATTTAAGAAAATGTAATTTCTTTACATTTAGAAGATCTAGAGATGCTTCTGAGGTTTGGTTTAAGTTGTTATCTCTCTGGTCTGTGGACCTATTGTCAGCTCTGCAGTATTTGACTGAAACTGAGCAGAAAGTAAAGCTTTAGAAAGCCAATGCAAAGACTCCAAAACTGAATGTTTTTCCACATTCCTGCTCAAGATAATAAGCAAAAGTTGTAAAAGGTGGTGTTGCACCACACCCTGAGGAAAACCTTCACAAACCTGTTTACACTTCCAGAAAAAAGGCCATAAAACAGGGCTTTTTCTTCTCACTTGTGTGGAACATAACATGAGTACCTTCTACCTAAGTACCTAAGGAGCATGGAGGACATTGAGGTCTAAGTAAAGTTCATGTGAAAGATGTACACCAAAGGGATCAAAGCTTGACAGTTCCATCCCAACATACAGAGAGAGATCTTGTAGCAGAAGAGGAAACTAGAAGCTTCACTTAGGACATTAAAATCATTTAATTATTCGATGAAATATTGATGTATTATTATGTTCATTATTTCATTTTAATAGATTTTTATTAAAACTTATTAAGAACACACACACACACACACACACACACACACACACACACACACACACACACACACAGATTTAGCCCCACCCCAAAATTACAATACCTATAATACACACTACAAATACCTGCTTGCCTTTCAGTTCAGTCTCTCTCTCACACACACACACACACACACACACACACACACACTACAAACCACCACAAAAATGAACCAGCTCCTTCCACTCTACACACACTTCTCAGGTGTGCTGAAACACACCAGTAATATTTGGTAAGATTATTTTTTTCCATACAAACATTTTCTTTTGTAATCAGTGTACTATAGAGAGATCTATACAGTTTTTCTTGGTTCCTCGCAGCTGTCTTTGGGTGAACATGGAGAAAATCAGCTGGATGTACAGTAAGTCCATAAATTCTTCTATTTTTTTTATTTCCTGAAACCAAAAATCATAAAATTGATTTATAATTAGAATTCCACTCACACTCCCAGGTGTTACACCAGCTAATATCATTATATTATAATCCTGTAGATCGGTGAAGGTGCTGTATTATTCTTCATTATTATTACATTAGTTTATGATCTGAACATTCTAAAAAGTTTCTTGTTATTAAGAAATCTGTTCAATTATAACTTCAGAGGTCCGAAGCATTCAGTGATCTTTTATATTTTTATATTGCACGTTTCAATAAGAGTGCGGCGAGTTTCCACTCTGAATAAATTGTCATGATTTTGAATTGAGTCACGTTAATATTTGAGAGGAACTTTAACAGAAACCTACCACTTCATAAGAAACACAAAAATGTCCACCATGGACCAACCTTCATTACTGTCCAGAGCAGTTCAATTCAGTTTAAGTTTATTTCTGTAGCGCTTTTCACAGTGGACATTGTCTCAAAGCAGCTTTACAGAATATAAGAATTATAGAAGAAAATTCACTTATATTTAAATGCGTGTGTATTTATCCTGGATGAGCAAGTCTGGGGTAACTAGGGCATGGAAAATCTCTATTAGATGGCATGAGGAATGGTGTGGAGATGGTGAAGCAGGAAGTGGATAGGATTAGTAAGGAGGAAGTGAGAGCAGCGATTAAGAGGATGAAGAGTGGAAAGTCGGTTGGACCAGATGACATACCTGTAGAAGCATGGAGATGTTTAGGAGAGATGCAGTGGAGTTTTTAACCAGATTGATCAACAGGATTCTGTAAGGTGAGAAGATGCTTGAGGAATGGAGAAGGAGTGTGCTGGTACTGATCTTTAAGAATAAGGGAGATGTGCAGACCTGCAGTAACTACAGGGGAATTAAGTTGATCAGTCACACCATGAAGTTATGGGAAAGAGTAGTGGAAGCCAGGCTGAGAGAAGAGGTGACCATCTGTGAGCAGCAGTATGGTTTCATGCCGAGGAAGAGCACCACAGACGCATTATTTGCTTTGAGAATGTTAATGGAGAAGTACAGAGAAGGTCAGAAGGAGCTGCATTGTGTGTTTGTGGATTTAGAGAAAGCGTACGACAGGGTGGAGAGAGGAGTTGTGGTATTGTGTGAGGAAGTCTGGTGTGTCAGAGAAGTATGTGAGGGTGGTGTAGGACATGTATGAGGACAGTGTGACAGCAGTGAAGTGTGCAGTAGGAATGACAGACTGGTTCAAGGTGGAGGTTGGACTGCATCGAGGATCGGCTCTGAGCCCTTTCCTGTTTGCAGTGGTGATGGACAGGTTGTAGGACGAGGTCAGACAGGAGTCTCCCTGGACTATGATGTTTGTGGATGATATTGTGATTTGTGGGGAGAGTAGGGAGCAGGTGGAGAAGAGCTTGGAGAGGTGGAGGTACATGCTGGAGAGGTACACGGTTGCAGGGAGAAGAGGTGGAGAAGGTGATGGATTTCAGGTACCTGGAGTGAAGGAGGTGAGATTGAGATGGTTTGAACATGTGCAGAGGAGGGACATGGGGTATATCAATAGGAGAATGCTGAGGATGGAGACACCAAGAAGGAGGAAAAGAGGAAGACCAAGGAGGAGGATTATGGGGGGAGTGGTAGCTGCAGCGGTTAAGGCGCTGGGTTACCGATCGGAAGGTCGGGGGTTCAAGCCCCGGTATCGCCAAGCTTCCACTCTTGGGCCCTTGAGCAAGGCCCTTAACCCTCTATGCTCCAGGGGCGCCGTATCATGGCCGACCCTGCGCTCTGACCCCAGCTTCTATGCAAGCTGGGATATGCGAAGAACAAATTTCACTGTGCTGTAATGTATATGTGACAAATAAAGGCTATTCTATTCGGCTATTCTATTCTGGATGTGGTGAGGGAAGACATGCAGGTAGTTGGTTTAAAAGAGGCAGATGTAGAGGACAGGGGTGTGGAGACGGATGATCCCCTGTGGTGACCCCCTCATGGGAGAAGCCGAAATAAGAAGAAGAAGAAGAAGAAGAGGAAGAAGATGTCATGAGGAAGAAACCTTGAGAGGAACCAGACTTAAAAAGGAACCCATCCACATCAAGACAACAAGCGTGTAATTATAAAGCATTAAAAAATTACAAAAACGAGAGAGTAATAAATATCATGAGCTCCAGAGTGTTTGATTATGAGTAATGTTCTTTTTACAGTCTCCTACAGCTGGAGTTGGAGTTGTGTTTTACTAGATTTCACTAGGTGAGGTGATTAGGCCTGGTGTGGACTCAGCGTTCACACTGATCCCAAAGGTGTTCAGTAGGGTTGAAGGTCAGAGCTCTACTGCAGGAGATCTTCCACTTTAACCCACAGCAGATCTTTGTGGAGCTGGCTTTGTACAGAGGGGCATTGTGATGTTGGAACAGGTTTGGGTTTCCTAGCTGAAGTAACGGGAAAATTTTATGCTACAGCATCCAAAGGCGTCCTGTACAATAGTGTCTCCACATCTGTGGCAACAGTTTGGAAAAGAACCACATATGGTTAGAAAAGTCAGGTGTCCCAGTATTTTTGTGTATATGGTGTATAGTATGTTAGCATTGTAGCGATGCTTATTCAATCTAAACTCGCCTCAATTTGAACCTTTATAAACACATCTGGATTTCTTTGGTATTTTTACAGCACTACTAATTTACACTACTAATACTAATACGACACTAATAATAATTGTGTGTAACTGTTTCTGTTGTGTGTGTTGTGTGTTTTGTGTGTGTTATGTGTGTAAGGAGTCACTCGTGGGAGAAGACGAACTCTGCAAAACGTCACTCTGCTGCTTGTAAACTCTCTGTGTTTGTTCCTGATCCAAAAAACGATTGTGTTGGAAAGTTGTGACAAAATCACCTCCCAGAAGAAGGTCCACGATGCCCAGCCCCTGAAAATGATGACTCCTTCCTGCGATAGAAACATGTCTATGAATGAGATGGAGGGATTTTTCACTTTTCCAAGTTACATTCAGGACTTCCTGTATTACCGTCACTGCCGGAAATTCCCGGAGCTGCAGACCCTGCCACACAAGTGTGACATTCCTAAGGGGTCAGGAGAACCCTTTTTCCTGCTGGCTATCAAAAGCTCTCCGGAGAACTACGAACGTCGGGCGGTGCTGCGCAAAACATGGGCTGCGGGGAGACTGCATCAGGGGATGCTGATACGCACCATATTCCTAATTGGCACCAGGGGGACTGGCTTCAAGAAGAAACGATATAACAAACTCCTAGAACTGGAGAACAAAAAGCATGCAGACATCCTTCAGTGGGACTTTAATGATAATTTCTACAACCTGACCCTCAAGCAGGTCCTGTTCCTGGACTGGATGCAGAACTGGTGTCCCACTGTGGACTTCATCTTCAGTGGAGACGATGATGTTTTTGCCAACACGGACAACATGGTGGATTTCTTAAAAGCGCAGGGAGATAATGCTGGAAGCAAACATCTGTTTGTCGGTCATGTGCTTTATGAAAGCTCACCGGTCCGGGACGTGACCAGTAAATACTTTGTCCCAGAACAGATTGAAAAAGGTGACCTGTATTCTGCGTACTGCAGCGGAGGTGGCTACTTGTTGTCCCGTTTTACCGCCATGACCATTTTTCAAATGTCCCACTTCATCACCATAATGCCTATAGATGATGCTTACATTGGCGTTTGTCTGAAACGAGCCGGACTCCATCCCATGGACCACCGCGGATTCTGGGCCGATGGTCTTGTTATTCCCTCCAATCAACTGGATACTTTGGATCCCTGTCACTACCGTGAGATCCTCCTCGGACACAAGTTTCTCCCTGATCAGATTTTCCTCCTGTGGAACGAAATACACCGGAGAGACCTAAAATGTGGATTAACATTGGATTATGATTAATTTGTAATGAAGAACTGCAGATATAAGATTTGTTGATGATTTATTTATTTATTGTATACACAGATCACCCATGAGACTGGATGATCAGGTTAACTCATAACCGAAACCATATGAAGAGCTGAAATCTTTATTCTATGTTATAGCAGGTTTTGAATGTTTGCTAATAATTTACTTTTTACAATGTAAAGATTGGAAATGATTGGAACAGCTATGTGGACATGAAATCCCTAATCGGTGCTCAGTAATGACACCTTGTTGCTTCACACAACTAAAATATCAACTACTATATAAAATCTTCCACTTTTTCTATTTTTATTTAGAGTTTTATTAATTCGAGGCGGGAATGATTCAGCAAAAATATCAGACCGCTGTTTAAGTCAGTGACACCTTCTGGAAACATCATAATTGACAAGCCACTCCCTAAATCGAGAAAAGCACTAATACACTATTACTCACATTCTCACGCCTGGACTAATGTTTAGATAATGTTTCCAATTCTTGTTCATAATTGCTATGAAAACTCATTAAACCACTTTTATGTTTAAGACCCCCTTTGTTCTAAAAAAACAGCTGCTTTGTGTAAAGATAAAAGATGAAAACAACACATCAGATTTATTGATTTTTAAATACTATACCTATAATTTCTCCACTTTATGATTCCTGATTATTATATCCAGTATAATCACAGATTTGTTCTGAACCTCTTCGAATTGTAATAAAAATCTACAATTATCATGTGGTTGGAAGAATTCCATTTCAATCATGTACACACCTGTACCTTCAGCAGGTAAACACACACACACACACACACACACACACACACACACACACACACACATGCATATTAAAAATTTCTTAACCTTTTTTTCCTTTTAATTTTTGCTTCAGGTTCCTGTGAGTGAAGCTGCAGGGTTGAGGCTAAGTACTACTCTTTGTTTTCTAGAATTACAGTTGAGGTGTGGCAGGTGTGACACACATGGGGCAGGGAGTATAAGGTATATAACACTATATAACTCATTTTTTTATCAAGAGTTTTAGATAAGAGGCAGAAATCACAGCATTTCGCATTATTTCTGGCCCATATATATTTAGTAATAGTATAGTATAGTTGTAATATATTTAATAATGTAAAAATCTTTTCAAATAGATTTCAAAATCCTTTTGCACAAACCTGCAACTGTTAAATCAGAACACAGTTAAGAGCTGTAGCAGGAAGTTTCTGTCAGAAATTTAGCAGTCAATTCTTCAACTCTATTAAACAATTCTATTAAAGCTCTTTTGAATCTAAAGCTTGAACCCAAAACCATTTTTACTCTGGAATATTCTCCTTGGTAATTTTTCTAAATCAACGCACAAAACATTGTTAATGTTTATTTCTCATCTCTCAGCTTCAAACAAATGTACGACCTGTGATTTCATCTGACCAGACAAAAAGTTTGATTATTTCTATTATGGATCAAGATCATATTTTTTTTACAAAAACATGTCGTTAATAATCTTTTGACTGAAAACCCAAGCTTTGCTAATGTTTTAGCTAGCTAACAGCTGATGTTAGCATCCACAAGATGTCTTTGGATGTGGAAAATGTCCTTTCACTTGAACTAAAACCTGTTCCAGTTTGACAATGCACAAAGTCAGCTTCATGAAGATCTGCTCTACACGCCAAACCTCCACAAACACATTACCGAATCTAGTGAAACATCTTCCCAGAAGAGTGGAGATTATTCTAACAGCAAATGGAAATGAACTGTGAATGGGATCTTTAAAAAGCACATATTTATCTCACAGGTAGATCTCCAGAAATGTTGATCATATAAATATGATCATATGTCATATTGTTATTTAGATGCATTAAACGATTTTTTTCAGGTCACTCTAAATAGCGCATAATGCAAAGCACAAAAAAAAACCCCCAGATCCGTGGTAACATTTTTCTAAATTTATTCTTTAAAAAGAAAAAACAACAGAAAGATCAGTATAAATATTTACACCCTGTGCTTTGACACGTCATGTATTTCAGGTGCATAAGCATGTCTCTGGATCATCTCCGTGATGTTCTGCACTCTGACTCGACTTCTGTTACAAGATTTACAGGTGTTTTAATTCATGAGAACTTTATAATGAAAGTAAGGTATTAAAGTGCAGCGCTATAATTTTTTTTATTTTATTATTTTCATGAACGGTCTTTATCTATGAGCATCACTAGATGAATATGAAATATAAATTATAAAAACAGTAATATCAAAATAGCAAAATGTTATAGCTATGTAGCTTTTTACTTTATAAAAAATACAGGCAATTTAATTATTTGTATACATTTTGCAGTGCTAAAATTGTAGAAAAATGAAAAATAGATTTTAGTTTTTTGTGCTTACAGAATAATAATGTTTAAAGTGATTATTTATTTTAATGTTCATGGTTTTAATAATGAGAATATTTATAATAATAATAATAATACTGCCAAGAAGAAGAAGAATAGTTCTGAATTCTGAAACAACGTTATTTAACAGTAAAAGACTAAATGAAATAAAAAAAAACCCTCTTTGTCCTTCGTGTGCTCCCTAAACAGATAGGTAATCTGGTTAAATGGTTAATGAGTAAGATATATTTCTGTGTTTGAGTTTATATATGTTATATTTCTTTGTGATACACTTTTCATCCTTTGGCCCATTCCCTCTCATCTTGAAGGCTGCTCTCAATCAGGTCCTGTAGGTAGGAGAAGGTGGGTCTGTCGTCGCTGTTGAACGCCCAGCATTGCATCATCATACTGTACACCTGGTGACAGGTAAAAGGGATGAGGTATGAGGGGAACTCCGAGCTTCCTCATTCTTGATAAGCATGTGGTAAATCAGAGCAGAGCACAAACACACCATGGCTAGTTAATGTGCATTATGGGGACATGTTTAGCCATGTGACAGGGACACATTGTTAACTACAGAACGTTTACCTTGCTAGATACATCACACAATTAAATAATTATTTCATCTAACTCCTAATCTGGCTAACATGGACTTTAATACATTCATTAGCTAACACTCTGTTTTGATTGCTGTTGGTGATTAAACGTAACATGAGCAGATAATGACTTTTCTTCTTCTTCTTTCAGCTTCTCCCATTAGGTGGGGCCACAACGGATCATCCATCTCCAGACCCCCCTGTCCTCTACATCTGCCTCTTCCCCCCAACCACCTGCATGTCTTCTCTCACCACATCCATAAACCTCCTCCTTGGTCTTCCTCTTTTCCTCCTTCCTGGTGGTTCCATCCTCAGCATTTCCCTACTGATATACCCCATGTCCCTCCTCTGCACATGTCCAAACCATCTCAATCTCACCTCTCTCACCTTGTCTACAAAACGTGAGCAGATAATGACTAATGTGACTAAACACTTAGGTGAGCTGCATACCTGTCATAATATACTACAAATCCTCAGTATATACTGGATTATCCTTGAGGATTCTCACTTTCACTCAGCTCAGACTGACCTTTAATAAACCTCATAACCATCCCTCTTACACCACACCAATTTGCCAAAGATTGTGTTTGTTCATTTATAACCTCTGCACTTTAGAAAATTGCTGGACAATGTACAGCTTTACATTTTAACCACTGAAAGTGGAGACTCAAAAAAAAAAACCCTCTCCTAGTCACCATGGACAGTTCCCCTTTGGACCACCAGAGGGCACTCATACCAACACTTATACTTATCTTTTTTCATGTCTGAACTTGCCTCACTCTTACTTTTTTTTAAGTGTGTGTGTGTGTGTGTGTGTGTGTGTCTTTGTTGGCATTGTAGGCCGTAAGTATCGATATGGACCAGTCTGTCCTGTTCAGATAGATTTCTGCCAAACATGATTGTTCTAATTTTGTGACTCAGTCCATTAATAACTACAAGGCGATTATAATTTCAACCTCAGGGTTAATGAGTAAATAAGCTGAATGCACTCTTTGATCTGTGGTATTGAATGGAATGTGTGTTTACTTTTGGTGGACACATAGCAGGCGCTGGCAACCTCCAGTTTTCCTTCAGGATGTTGTAGAGATGAACAGCCATCATGGCACCTTGGATATCACCTCCTATCCTATGTAGTGACAGCTAGACAACAAAACGATAGAATTACACGTTACATGGATTGATGGTGGTACGTTTGATGTGCATGGTCTGATGGAGATACAGCTCTTCCTCCTGCTATCCTGAGGCCTACAAGCTTCTCGTCCTGAATTTTGAGGCCTACAAGCTTCTCCTCCTGCTTCCTCAAGCTAATACGAGATTTGTCTAGCATTTTATATAACACAGTAATAAAAGAAAGAAAAGAAATTCCTAAAAGAAAGTCATGAAGTAAAACCCCATATGATCAGAAATCAAAGGAACACTATTCGACATTAGCGTGATTAGCATTCCTCACATACCCGCTTTGGGTTCCTGCTCAGCTCGCAGTAGGAGAACAGCTCATGCAGAAGAACGCCAAAACTCCACACGTCAGATTTGGGGGAAAATTTATACTCTGATAAGGATTCAGGTGCGTACCTGAAACGGATAAAAATAAAAAACATATTAATTGTGTCAGATCTACAAATCAGCAACGTTCTGCTGCAGGATTTTCAACATTTCAACGTTCTACTTTATCACTGAAAACATATAATGTTGGTTTTCCCTGAGAAAATTTCTACTTTTCATATATGGGCATATATATTCCTGTTCTTGATATTAATTTACACACATTAAACATCTGTGATTACCCTCACCTGCATGTTTCTACATCACAGAGTCAGTAATTCAGAATTTACACTTTCCTCCAGTTGTGCTTCATATATTCAGATTTTCACATTTCTGTTTTGCTGGTAAACACATTCAAGTCAAGATCATTACTGAAAACATAAATATGACAGTGATCTTTAATTAACTTTATCTTCCCTGTGAAGTGCATGAAAAGTGCTTTTTTCTGCATTACAATATGTCCTGTAGAGTCTGTATTTTCTATTCTATTGATATTTAAAGCTGTGTTTGGGTTCAAAGAGAGTCTAGACGCTATTGCACAACTGAGTCGAAAAAAAATCTGGTGAAAGGAATTCGTGCGTAACCCGACTTTGAAATCCAGAACTTTCCTCGCGAATCCACTGACTGAGGCTACATCTACATAAGTCCTTCTCAAATAGTGGGGCATGCCCCCCTGGAGGGGCTCGGGGCGATGCTAGGGTCGCACGTGTGACCCCGGGGAACATGCTTTTTTTTGCCACAGGGAGTAGAGTCTTTTTGGACCGAACAAGAGCACACAGCACAGAGCAGGAGGTATGAGGTGCAGATAACAAACCCTTAAGAGACACTATGGAAAATATTTAACAGGGATGAAAAGAAAGGCGGAGAGAGACGGTTTTTAGCGAACAGCATTAAGGCGTCACTTAAAGACGTCACACCCCGATCACGCTGATCACGCCGCTTGAGTTCTTTCAGCTGAAACGTGCCGAATATTGCCAACAATCGTTGCTGATCGATTTGAATTTATTATTATTTATTGATATATTTAATTTTATTTTTCAGTATCAAATGATCCCAAAATGTTTACAGTTTAAATAAGGATTGAAATTAGTTTTTATTTCAGGCATATTGATGCACTTTTCTGTTACAGACTAAAAAACAATGTTAATAAAGTTATTCTTTGTTGTAAGTTGATCTTTATTTCGTTCTTTTTTTGTTTTCTTTAATGTTAATAAGGATACAATGTTATGCAGAGGTGAAACAATTTTATAGACAAATGATACTATTTACAGTCGCAGGGGAGAGTTGGGGGGCGCAAAATGTTTACTTCTTCCTAGGGGAGGCGTAACAGAAAATAACTGAGAAGCACTGGTCTACATGAATCCAGATAAATTTAAAAACTGCTTTTCATCTAAAAAGATTGATTCCTTCTTTTTTGAGTGGGTTTTGGTGCCCTGGGCAACTGCTTAATCTGACAATGCACAAAGCTCCTGATGCAGTGGGAAGCATTGGATTTGGGATTCTAGCTGAAGTTCTATGCGTCAACAGAATGGTGTTGAGGTGACTCATCTTTAACCCTTCACTAAGAGAATGAGGGTTAGCGTGTCTTCTGGTTAAACTCTGTTGTCCCTCTTATCATAGTAACCAGAGAACACCTAAGACAATTTAGAAGCTGACAGGGTGAACCTCCATACTGAGCTTTAGCCAGATACCAGCATAGTGGCCTTCTTAGCTCAACTTGGTGGCTACTTACGTTTAACCCCTTTTTACACCTGACCATGGTGAGTTCTTTCCAGCTCCTCCACCAGATTCCAGCATGGATGTCACCAGACCCACCTCAAGTTAATGATTATCATCAGTGTTGGGCAGTAACGCGTTACCGGTAACACGTTACTTTTGACAGTAACTAATACTGTAACGCGTTACTTTTAAAAATAAAGTAACTTTGTTACTGTTAGCGTATGGTGCGTTACCCTTACTTTTTTAAATGAATTAATTTGGGCTGAAGTGTAGACTACAGCAGAGACGCACTGTAGGATTGGTGGATGAACCTCTGTAAACACGAAGAAGACACATTGTAGGATTGGTGGATGAACCACTGTAAACACGAAGAAGACGCGCTGTGGGCGTGTCTCCGTTTATTCAGGTCTGTGCGGCAGTAATGGCGAGTCGAGGCGAGAGCAAGACGAGTTTCTCAAAGTGGAAATATGCTCATTATTTTACTTTAGTTGAGTATAAAGACAAAAACTTTTTAGTCAAATGTAAGTTGTGTCTTTCTGGTTTGAAGCTCGTATCTACTGCGATAAACAGCAACTCCAATCTGTTGAAGCTCCTCCAGGAACTCCATGCCTGAGGAGCTAGAAGCTATGCGCTAACCCGGTGTTCTGTTCTACATTGTTGATAGTTTTTATACTTCAGCTGTGAAAGGAACATGTTTAAGAGCTCAACACAACAGCAGAAGCCACTTTAGTGTTTGATTGTGAATTTATTATTCAGCTTATTTTGTTGTTTATTTCAGAAATCCTTGTGATGTATTCAGTTTGTGCTGCTCTGACTTTAATAAAACAGTGTTTAAAAATGACTTTGTGTTTAAGTCAGTTTTGTGTTTGTATACACCATAACACATAAAAGGGCATTAATGGGAACATTAAAGAACGTTCTTTAAAAAGTAACTAAAAAGTTACTTTTAACAGTAACACATTACTTTTTGGTGTAAATAATCAACAAAGTAACGGAGTTACATTTTGAATGAAGTAACGAGTAACTGTAACTAGTTACTATTTT